>NC_080185.1:106311616-106438599 GCF_950295315.1 Erinaceus europaeus | reverse complement strand
AGGTGCTCCAGCACCTGATCCCTCTCTCACCCTTTTGTTACAATGGAGAGTAGCTGAGAAACATTATGGGCTTTCCTTCTAGGATGAGCCCTGGTCCCATTGGTAGGAAGAGTTAGGGGGTGACCCCTCCTTCATTGTCCCAAATCCTACTCCTAGCTCTTCTTCAGTCCCCACTTCTGCCCCAGGAAAGGCTGCCATGAACTCTAAATTATGTTTTACATAGCAGATAAATAAATGCATTCATTCAGCAGGCCTTTATTAAACACTCACTACGTGCCAGGCTCTGTGCTAGGCTCACAGATAACGTATCACAATCCATGCCCTCTAGTAAAATGGAAAAGATCAACAAGCATGCTGTAGTCATAAAGCAGTATGATAGTGGGTATCATATGCCCTTGTGCTATTAGGAGAACTAAAATGGGCTGACAGTTGTGAAGTACTAGGAATAATACTCATGTTACCTAGTTACAGGTTTATAGCTCACTTCTCAGAAGACCAATGAACTGAGAGACAGGTTGATGAGAAAAAAAAGATCTAGTCAGGTGCCAACAAAACCTGGCAAGGTGGCAGACTCATGTCTCAAAAATACTGTCTTCCTCTGAGGCTGGGGTTCATGGGTCAGTGGGAACAGGAGGTACAGCCACACAGTGTCCATCCAGCTGGATGGGGTCTTGCTATGAGGCTTTGTGTCCAGCTGGAAGGAGTCCTCTCACAGGGTTGTTTTTCCAAGCTTGTTTGTCTGGCTGGAAAGGCTCTTGTCATGTGGAATGAATCATCAGAAAATAATTTCTATGAACTTCTAGATAAAACTGTTAAGCAATATCTTCTCCCCCATGGTTTGCATAACAAGCTTATCTTTTTCCTTTTGGTCTCCATGAGAGGCTTTTTAGGTTTTTTTAAAAAAAATTTTATATTTATTTTCCCTTTTGTTGCCGTTGTTGTTTTTCATTGTTGTTGTAGTTATTGTTGTTGTTTTTGATGTCGTCGTTGTTAGATAGGGCAGAGAGAAATGGAGAGAGGAGGGGAAGACAGAGGGAGAGAGAAAGATAGACACCTGCAGACCTCCTTCACTGCTTGTGAAGCGATTCCCATGCAGGTGGGGAGCTGGGGGCTCGAACCAGGATGCTTAAGCCAGTCCTTCGGCTTTGTGCCACCTGTGCTTAACCTGCTGCGCTACTGCCCAATTCCCTGGCTTTTTAGGTTTTAACTCTCTTTAGTATCGGAAAAAGTATATATGTAGAAACAAGATGGAGTCTGTAATGCTCACTCACTTACATCTGGAACATCGGTATTAGATGCATGTTTATTAAGTGCCAGGAGAGAATTATACTCTTGTTGCTTTAGAATACACCCAACCTAAAGTATGGAAAGTTTAAACCATGTCTTGCAGACGGCTTGAATTTATCCAGGTTAAAATGTAGAAGAAAGGGGCTGAGCAGTGACGCACGCAGTTGAGAACACACATTACAATGCACAAGGACCCAGGTTCAAACTCCTGGTCCCCGTCCACACAAGAGAAGCTTCACAAATGGTGAAGTTATGCTGAAGCTGCCCCCCTTCTCTATCTCCCCCTTCCCTCTCAATTTTTTTCTATCTCTATCAAAAAGAGAAAGAGAAAAAAGTCACCATTGGGAGCAGTGGATTAATCACGCACATGAGGAACTACGGCCATAATCCTGGTGGCAATTAAAAGACAGAGAGGGGCCAGGCGGTAGCGTGCAGGTTAAGTGAACATGGCGCAAAGCACAAGGACTGGCATAAGAATCCCATATCCAGCCCCCAGTTCCTCACCTGCAGGGGGTCGCTTCACGGGTGGTGAAGAAGGTCTGCAGGTATCTATCTTTCCCCCTCGCTGTCTTCCCTTCTTTCAATTTCTCTCTGTCCTGTCCAACAACAACAAGAACAGCAATGGTAACAAGTGCAACAAAATGGGAAAAAATGGCCTCCAGAAGCAGTGGTTTTGTAGTACAGGTACTGAGCCCCAGTAATAATCCTGGAAGGGAAAAAAAAGACAGTTTCCACTCACGGGGCTGAGTGGTGGTGCACCTGGTTGAGTGCACATGTTATAATGTACAAGGACCCGGGTTTGAGCCCCCAACCCCCACCTGCAGAGGGAAAGCTTTGTAAGTGGTGAAGCAGGGCTGCAGGTGTCTCTCTATTACCACCCTCCTTGTCAATTTCTGGCTGTCTCTATCCAATAAAGAAAATAAAAATATTTTTAAATAGTTTCACCCACTAGGGGGCATACTTTACCAGGCACACAGACTTTGATTTGAACCCCCAGCTGCCACATGGGAGCACCATGTGAAGGAGAAGTTTCATGAGTGGTGGAGTAGTGCTGTGATGTCTCTCCCCTTCTGTCCCTCTCTCTTTCTCACTAAAGAAAAGGTGGAGAAGAAACATGTAACTGGAGCATCACCTGAAAACACAGAGATATGAGAGAAACGCACATAGCTCAAGAAGTTCAAAGGGTTCCATGTTACTAGAATATAGGCAACATGAGAAGGAACAGAAGACTTGGCTTATACGTAGAGTGTGGCTGATGAATTGCATTAATGACTTATTATATCAGTTGTGCTTTGCCAGTGAGGGAGTGGCACTGGAGAAGGGAATGGGTGTTGACTAGGCGGTATTTGTCATTAAAGAAACATCAACAAAGGTATCGAGAAGCATTTCAAGGCTCACATTTATAATAGAATTGCATAGAGTCATAGAAGGATAGGATAGGGTAGGGTAGGGTAGGGTAGGGTAGGGTAGGGTAGGATAGGATAGGATAGGATAGGATAGGATAGGATAGGATAGGATAGGATAGGATAGGATAGGTCAAAGAATAGAATAAAATAATTCAATTTCAAGAAATTGGTTTGGTTGAGTTCAGGGTCATTAGTGTTGTTAGATCAAGATGAAATCCTGGGTAAGATATGTACAGGGCTACTATTTAATGAACTGTGCTTGTTACTTCATTAGTTTCCAATGCCTTCTGTGGAAAGAATCTGAATGAATATCCTGTAGGTGATGTTTCTGGTATAAAAAGGCCACCTTTCACTTAAATTCCAGGGAAATGTTGGAAGAATATGGTGTATGTGTTGGAATATTCTAGATTTAAAGTGAAGCTGGCTTGTGGAGAGTAGACAGCATAATGACGATGCAAACAGATTCTCATGCCTGAGGCTCCAAAACCCCAGGTTCAATCCCCCACACCATCAGAGTTTATGGTGTCTGGTAAAAAGAAAAAAGAGATGAAATGAAGCTGGCAGCAGGATTTACAGAAATATAGACCAATGCCTTACTGTATTGGGCAGTGTAACTAACTGGCTCTGACAAATTCACACCATGCTTTGTGTGCCATATATATATATATATATATATATATATATATATATATATATATATATATATAACATCCAATCTCCATTGAAATGTAATTATTTGTGGGGAGGGTTAGTTAACTTAAGCATTTATTACTACGAAGCTGGTAGGTTTTGTTTCCACAGAAAGGTAAGATTCAAAATAAAATGTGCTACAGTGTCAAATTCTTTTGTTACGTAATGGAACTGTGAAAATGTTCATGGCATTAATCTAAGAACTTCTGTCACTGCTCATGGTACAACATTCTCATTTTTGCCTCTTCGACACCACTGAGCCTGGCCTTCAAAAGAAACAGTCACCTCTCCTATTTAACAAATCAAACAGATTTTTTTCAATCTCCATGCTATTTTCACCATTCTGTCATTTAAGGATTCTCTTACCGTGTTCCATCCAGTTCTTTGAATGAGGACTCGGTTTCAGACTTACAGTTATGTATTATTTGGGCATCAGCTCTATCTTTCAGCTCTGGGTTGTTCTACCTATGGGTGGGTAGCAGCTGCCAAAAGCCCATGGCCACCAGAACCCCATGGCAGCCCTCTTTCCTGCAAATGGGGCATGTTACACAGTCAGTCATCCCAATGAGAAAAGGGGTGGGCAGCCCTCTGGAGGCTGGCACTGTCCAAAGTTACAGCTGTTCTCCACCACATGTTTCTCTTCTGAAATCCAGAGCAGTAACTCTTCTGCATATTGTGGCACTTGTTGCTCTCTAACCTACTACGTGTCTCACCAACTTGTCTTGTTTATTTTTGGCATACCCACTAAAACATAAGATCTACGAGGCCATGAGGTATCACCTGGTGGGCTCATGATTGTATCCTTGATGCCTACATCTAGGCTTGGCATAGAAATCAACATTAAAATTGCTGAATGAGGAAGCATAAAGTATTTAATATGCAGTAAGTATTTCATAAATCATAGCAACAACGAACCTCAGGAACTTTGATGCTGTTGTTAATTATTGATATTGTAATGAAAAGAAATTTGTCTGCCTTGCTTGTGGTAGTTTAACCTGTTTAGAAATTTTATGCATTTACAAGCTTGCTTTTTTATATACTTCCTCTCATAATTTTTTTCTTTATTGGAGGAGATTAATGGTTGACAGTTGAAAGTAAAATACAGTAGTTGGTATATATGTAACATTTCTCAGTTTTCCACATGACATTCTTTTTTTTTTACACATACACTCTGGCATTTATTTATTTATATTATTTATTTATAAAAAGGAAACACTGACAAAACCACAGGATAAGAGGGGTACAACTCCACACAATTCCCAACACCAGAACTCCGTATCCCATCCCCTCCCTTGATAGCTTTCCTATTCTTTAACCCTCTGGGAGTATGGACCCAAGGTCATTGTGGAATGCAGAAGGTGGAAGGTCTGGCTTCTGTAATTACTTCCCCGATGAACATGGGCGTTGACAGGTCAATCCATACTCCCAGCCTCTCTCTCTCTTTCCCTAGTGGAGTGGGGCTCTGGGGAATCAAAGCTCAAGGACACATTGATGGGGTCATCTGTCCAGGGAAGTCTGGTTGGCATCATGCTAGCATCTGGAACCTGGTGGGTGAAAAGAGAGTTAACATACAAAGCCAAACAAGTTGTTGACTAATCATGAGCCTAAAGGCTGGAGTAGTACACATGGAGAGTTGGGGAGGGTCTCCGTTTTGTAGATAGCTAGTAGGCATATTTTAATTATATTCCAAAGGCTATACTAGTTTTTTTTTTTCCCTGAGCCTGAAATATGATATGCAGGTGGATCCTAGTTATTGTCTGGGAAGATGATGTCATGGCTGGAAAAAGGCCAGAAAGCTGGATCTGGGAAGAGAGTAGCTCCCAAATATGGGAAAGGTGTATAAATATTGGTGACTATAAACCCCATCGATTTGATCTGATCTGGGACCCATATTCAGCTTAGGAGCCTATATGACCTCATCTCTGTAGATCCAACCTCACATGCTGTGGTCATCAGTGGGAACATTCCAAGCTGCCCCAGTATCAGGACCCATCTTCCTCAGGTGTAGCATAGAGTATGTTGTCCAGCCTCCCTTCAGAGGATGGAACCTTCTTCTCTACTGTTGTTGATACACGTTGAGGGCAAGATCCTATGGGGGTCCACAAAGGGGTCTGTTTTGTTGTTCCTGATATAGATGACCGGTAACAATGAAGAGAGGGATTTATTAGAGGTCTAGGCCCATCGTATCTGTTTGGGAATCTTAGGACTCCCCTAATAGGGCCCCAGCTGATGGGGTGGCCTGATAGTGACTAAGGAGTCATCGTTAAAGTATGCCAGTCTCTTACCCTTATTCAGCTTTTGTAGTCCTTGCTTTGATAAGGATAGCTTGGGAGTGAGTGAGGGAAGTACAGGAAATAGGTGAGGAAGGTATCTAAGTCTAAGTAGACACTATTTCATTATGAAATTCATACTGACTCACTGTAGACTATTGTGTACTTTTGCTTTCAGGTATATATTTTGCCCTAATTTATGGATACATCTGAATATATGTCCTGTCTCATGGGACCTGGTCTGTATATACACTAGGTTTTGAGACTTTGTTGGGACATGAACCACCTGGAATGGAATTAGAGAAGCCTATGAAAGGAAAGGTCTCACCCGAGTAATGAGGCTGATGGGTTGACTTTCCATGCCTGACGTCTCTGGACATAATCTGAAGTGAAGCATGCTGAGGTGGCACTTGTTGCGTTGATTAGGTTTGGATCAGCAGATGCGTTATCATTTGGTATGACTTGAGAGAAGCATGCAGGAAAGTGATCCCCACTCTAGAGGTTCCAGGACTGGGGAAATATAGGCTCTGTAGAGGAAGTGGGAGGTTCCTGCTATCTTAGGGTTTAAGAAGGCAATAGTTGTTTCTATAATCATATTATTTTGCAATTGGGTTAAGTTTGAAAAATCCCTTTGTTAGGATCTGCTGTATCATACACAGTATCACCATAATTTATGTCCTTTGATATTATTTGTCCACATAACATTCTAACCCCTCCCCCACCTAGGTCCTCCTCTGCCATCATGTTCCAGAACCTGAACACTCTCCCCCGCACTCCCACCCCACAGTCCTTTATATTGGTATAATATACATAATCCAGTCCAAGTTCTGCTTTGTGTTTTCTCTTTGGTTCTTATTTTTCAACTTCTGTCTATGAGTGGAATCATCCCATATTCATTCTTCTCTTTCTGGCTTATCTCACTTAACATGATTCCTTCAAGCTCCAACTAAGATGAGGTGAAAAGGTGAATTTATTTTTAAAAGCCGAGTAGTATTCCATTGTGATATATACCATAACTTTCTCAGACACTCCTCTATTGAACTGGATTGCTTCCAGGTTTTTGTCTATTACAAATTGTGCTGCTTTTAACATAGGTGTACACAATCTTTCTGGATGGGTGTGTTTAGTTCCTTAGGCTATATCCCCAGGAGAGGAATTGCAGGATCATAGGTTAGGTCTATTTCTAGCCTTCTGAGAGTTCTCCAGACTGTTCTCCACATGAGGTGAACCAGTTGACATTCTCCCCAGCAGTGCAGGAGGGTTCCTCTGTCCCCACAACCTCTCCAGCATTTGTTGTTGCTACCTTTTCTGATGTATGATATTCTCATAGGAGTGAAGTGGTATCTCATTGTTGTCTTTATTTGCATTTCTCTGACAGTCAGGGACTTGGAGCATTTTTTCATGTTTTTTGGCCTTTTGGATCTCTTCTGTGGTGAACTTTGTGTTCATACCCTCTCCCCATTTTTGGAGGGGGTCATTTTGTTGTTGCTGCTGAATTTAGCAAGGTCTTTATATATTTTGGTTCTTAATCTCTTGTCTGATGTATGGCATGAAAAGATCTTCTCGGGAGTCGGGCTGTAGCGCAGCGGGTTAAGTGCAGGTGGCGCAAAGCACAAGGACCGGCATAAGGATCCCGGTTCGAACCCCGGCTCCCCACCTGCAGGGGAGTCGCTTCACAGGCGGTGAAGCAGGTCTGCAGGTGTCTATCTTTCTCTCCTCCTCTCTGTCTTCCCCTCCTCTCTCTGTTTCTCTCTGTCCTATCCAGCAACGACAACAACAATAATAACTACAACAATAAAACAACAAGGGCAACAAAAGGGAATAAATAAATAAAATAAAATATTTTAAAAAAAAGAAAGAAAAGATCTTCTCCTATTCTGCAAGGGGTCTCTTTGTTTAGGTGGTGGTTTCTTTTGATGTGCAGAAGCTTTTTATTTCTTTCTTTTATTATGAGCAATTTAATAATGATCAGCAAGATTGTAGGATTAGAGGGTACAATTCATACAGTTCCCATCACCAGAGTTCTGTATACCCTCTTCTCCACTGGAAGGTACCTACCTAGTATTTATCCCTCTGTAAGTATAGACCAAAGATTTTTATGGGGTTCAGAAGGTGGGAGTTATGGCTTCTGTAATTGCTTCTCCACTGGACATTGAGTGTTGACAGGTTGATCCATACCTCCAGCCTGTTTCTATCTTTTTCTAGTGAGATAGGGCTCAGGGGAGGTGGAGTTCCAGGGCACATTGGTGAGGTCGTCTGCCCAGGAAAGTCAGTTTGGCGTCATGGTAGCATCTACAACTTGGTGGCTGAATAGCATTAAGATATAAAGCAGGGGGAGTCAGGCAGTAGCGCAGTGGATTAAGTGCACGTGGCACAAAGCGCAAGGACCGGTGTAAGGATCCTGGTTTGAGCCCCCAGCTCCCCACCTGCGCGGGGGGGGGGGGTTCGCTTCACAGGCAGTGAAGCAGGTCTGCAGGTTTCTATCTTTCTCTTCCCCTCCTCTCTCCATTTCTCTCTGTCCTATCCAGGAATGCCAACAACAATAATAACTACAACAACAAAACAACAAGGGCAACAAAAGGGAAAAAGAAATATTTGGAACAAAAGAATTCACTTTTAAAAAAAATAACGCAGAACAAATTGGATAATAATCGGGAACCTAAAGGTATGAGTATAACAGGTGAAATTTGCTGTTTTCATTATGGAAGAAGCTAGGAAGTCTATTTTAGGTATATTCCAAGAGGTGCATGACTTTACTAATTTTTGCCTTGAGCCCCACAGCTAACATGCAGGTAGGCTAAAGCTATTGTCTAGGGAGATGGTGTCAGAGTTGGAAATAAGACTAGAAAGCTGGATCAGGGAGGAGAGTAACTCCCAAATATGGGAAAAGTACATAAATACAGTTATCTGTAAACCCTACTGATCTGACCTAGGGCCCACGTCTATTCATATTTAGCACAGGAGCCTGTGTAACCTCTGCATCCTTGTCAGTCTGAGCTTACATTCCATGGTCATAGCTAGGAACATTCTAGGCTGCACTCATTTCTGGACCAGTCTTCCTTGAGTGACAGAGTATATTGACCCAGCCTCCCTTTGGAGAGTGGGGGAATCCCTACCATTGTTTCACATTGAGAGCAAGGTCCTCTAGAGTCCCACAAGAGGGTTCACCATGCTGTTCCTGATGGATATGACCATCGATGGTAGAGAGAGGGATCTGTCAGAGGTCTGGACCCATCTTGTCTATGCAGGAATCCCAGGATTCCCTGATTAGGGCCCTGGATGATGGGTTGGCCTGGTAGTGACCAAATGAACCATTATTAAAAGTGTGCCAGCCTCTTGCCCTTATCCAGCTTTTGTAGTCCTTACTTTATCTGACACAGTTGAACTTAGAGTGATTAAGGCATGTGAAATAGGAAGTAGGTGAGAAGGTATCTAGGTCTAAATAGAAAATATTTGGGGGCTGGGTGGTAGCACACCTGCTTGAGCGCACATGTTATAGTGTGCACGGAGCAGGGTTCAAGCACCCGGTCCCCACCTGCAAGGGGAAAGCTTCACAAATGGTGGAGCAGTTCTGCAGGTGTCTCTCTGTCTCCTATCTCTGTCTCCCTCTTCTTCTAAATTTCTGGCTGTCTCTATCAAATAAATAAAGATTTTAAAAAAGAAAGAAAATATTTGATTAAGTACTTTATGTTGTCTTTTTTAGGTTTTTCTACTTGCTTGCTGCCCTTACTGAGTCACTGCAAACTATTGTGTACTTTTACTTTAAGGTATATATGTCCCCCTAACTTATGGTTACACACACAAATGTGCCCTATCTCATGGGCCCTGGTCTGTATCTGGGTTCTTTGGCTTTGTTAGGAAGTGCACCACTTGAAATGGAGTCAAGGAGTCCTATGAGCTAGGAAAAGTAATGGAACTGAAAGGTTGGCATCCCAGGCCTTGGTGTCTCTGGACACTGTCTGAAGTGAAACATGTCAAGGTTTCATTGATTTGGTTGAGCTCAGCAGATGCAGCATCAAATGGTACGGTTCGAGAGAAGCATGAAGGAAAACGAGCCACGCCCCAGAGGTTCCAGAACTGGCAGAAATCAGGGTTTTGTAGAGAATGGGGAAGGTTCCTGCTGTCTTAAAGTTTAAGAAGGCAATAAATAGTTATTATTATAACCAAGTTATTTGGGAATTTGTTTTACTTTGAAAATCCAATGGTTAGGATTTACTGTACCATACAAGACCTTACCATGATTTATGACATTTAATGCTATTTACAATTAACTATATCTTATATACTGACAAGACGGGTTGCTTCTGGTCTCCTTGGTCTAAGATTATAGGTGATTTGATATTTTTTTTAAAAGTCATTATTAGAAATGCATTCACAATTTAAGACCAGTGGTAAAATTCAATCAGGTTATTAATTCGAAACCGTACATGCTTAGACTAAAGGAATATATACCCAGAACTGGGGTCTATGCGTTAAAAAGTTCGAGACATTCAATCTATTTTCCCCCTCACATGCATGATTTCACTATTGATTTAATAGTGATTTATAAGATTATAAGTTAATGGGAGTGTATATTAACAACATTCCCACCACCAAAGGTCAGTGTCCCCACCCCCACTCACCCCTATAGTGGAGCTGAAAAAAAAAAACTACTCTCCCCTCCCCCCAGAGTTTTTTACTTTGGTGAAATACTCCAAACTCAGTCAAATTCTGCTTTGCATTTCCCTTTCTGTTCTTCTTTCTCAACTTCTTTTTATGAGAGGGATCATCCCATACTCATCTTTCTCTTTCTGGCTTATCCCATTCAACATAATTTCTTCTAGCTCCATCCTAGATAGGTAGAGAAAGTGGCTTCATTATTCTTTTTTTTTCCCCAGGGGAGAGCTTGAACACAGTCCCCCACTACTACAAATTCTGCAGTCGAGTTTCCCACATTTGGGGAAATCACAGGGGTCAGCACATCCGGAGTGCAGTGGATAAGCCGCGCCCTGGGAAAACCACATTCGTGATCATGGGATCTCCCCTGCCAGGTAAGTATGACTTCATTATTCTTAATAGCTGAGTAGTATTCCATTGTGATATAGACCACAACTACAGATTTTTTTTTTTTGATTGGTGTGTTTGACTCTTTAGGATATATCCCTAGAAGAGGAGTTACTGGTCCATTTCTAGCGTTGTGAGGGTTCTCCATTCTGGTCTCCAGAGGTTGGACCATTTTACATTCCCACCAGCAGTTCAGGAGGGTTCCTTTGTCCCCACATCCTCTCCAGCATTTGTTGTTGCTGTCATTTCTGATGTATGACAGTCTCACTGGGGTGATGTGGTATCTCATTGTTGTTTTTATTTGCATTTATCAGACAACCAGTGATCTGGAGTAATTTTTTCATATGTCTGTTGGCCTTTTGGATCTCTTCTTTGGTAAATATAGTGTTCGTATCTTTTCCCCATGTTTGAATTGTATGGCATGTAAAAGTCTCCCATTTTGTGAGGAGTTTCTGTTTGGTAATGGTTTCTTTGCTGTGCAGAAGCTTTTCAATTTGACGTAGTCCCATTGGTTTATTTTTGTTTTTTATCTTCCTTATAATTGGGTCTATATCACTGAAGATGCCCTTGAGATTTAGATGGGAAAGTGTTCCACCAATATTTTTCTCTAAGTATTTGATAGTTTCTGGTCTAACACCCAGGCCCTTCATTAATTTGTTGTTGACTTTTGTTTCTGGTGAGATAAAGTGGTTCAGTTTCATTTGTATAGCTGCTTTTTTATTTGAGGTAGTCCCATTGGTTTATTTTTTTGTTTTATTCTTTCATGCAATTAGATTTGTATCATTGAAGATGCCTATAAAATTTAGATGGAAAATAGTGCTGCCAATATCTTCCACTAAGTATGCAATAGTTTCTGGTCTAACATCCCCTCTCATAGTTTTACCATCTGTACTTTTCACCTTGACTTAGTGGTAACTTTCTATTATCTTGTGTTCTGAATGGGACTTCTATAAGGTGGGCTTCTTAAAGAAGATGTAGAACTTTCCTTAAAATGATGTCTTAGTCACCTTGGATTCCTTCTGAAAAAAGCAGGGTGTAAATAGGAACAAGAGTGTTGAGAATGAAATGCAGAGAACTTTTTGTAGGTAGAACCTGACCTGCCTGGCTATTTTTAACTTGATTCACATTTTTGTCATTATTGAAAGGCCTTTAACTCTGAAGACACTTTCAAAGGCAATTATACAGTGATTGAATAATCCCTGTGCTGGCCATCTCATAGATGGGATTAAGCTATTGATCCACCATCTGTATAGCCTACTAAAAATGTTAATCACAGGAGTGACATATAGCCTCTTTGTGCAGTGTCTTGTCAGGTGACCAGAAGCCAGAAGTAGGTAAAAAATAGGTAAAGAAAGGATGCCACTGTTACCAGGAAATGGAAATTAGCTCCATGATTCATATAGAAATAAGTCCCTGGTTTGGAATTCATAAATGTCTTACCACTTATGATCAAATAATTTATTTAAACTGGTCACTTCAGGGTATTCACTCAACATCTATTTATTGAACATTTACAGTCAATTTGATTCACAAATTTACACTCCCAAATATATGCTTGGTTCCTGATCTGCCTCAGCTTCCTTGTCTGTAAAATGGAAATAATAACAATACTTACTTATAAAACTGAGGACTGATTAAATAAGTGAATGCACTTCATATGGACTTCAGCACAGAGAAAGCTCTCAACTGACAGATGGCAGTTCACAAGTGATCCTAGAGGCAGTAAATCTCCTTTTTCATCACACAGCTTGAACTTATTGTCATTTGCAAGCAAGGTCATACAGCAAAATGAGTGACAGATAGTTTCAGAAGCCCACATAACTGATATCACAAGTCAGATGCCCCCAGTGGTCTCAAGGATCCTATGTACAGCTAGCTACAGGCTGTGTAACTCCTAGTCAAAGCAAGCCTACCAGAAGTGGGAAATAGTGCACTGCTGAGAGAGCCACTTGGTATTGCTGTTCCTTCTACCCCACTGCCAGCCTGAGGGTTCAGCAGTTATACTCCTGACACAGCCCTACCTGCCTGCTATCTCATTGCAGGTTCGGTAAAAAATGCCTTTAGACAGTATTGTTACAGTGAAAGAATCTTTTCACCTAGGAGAAAAGAATAAGCCTGACACCCAGATTTAGGCTCAGCCATCACCCTGATGTTAGCATGAATAAGTCAATACTTCTCACAGAAGAAAATCTTCAGTCTCCACAGAGAGATTCATCTGGTTATTTAAACCAAAATTTCCCAAGAATTATAGATAGATATTCTTACAGAAAAAAAATGTAACTATTTAAAAGAAATAATTTTAGCAGAGTGCTGACCTAGAGTGGGGTCTGTGCACATGGGCTCTGAGGCAGACAGAGCTTCAGGTTCAAACCTCATCCTCACCAGAAGCCAGTGGTTTACCCCTCTGAAACTAAAAAAATAAATAAATAATAAAATAAATAATTTTATCACATTATTGCACTGTGTATGTGTGTTATACCAATTACCTAGATCTGATTAGATGCATCATACATAAGTATATATTACCTATATTTTAAAATATTCTTTGTTAGAATTTCTATTCTTTTTTTTTCTAGATAGAGATGGAGAAGGCAGAGAGAATGAAAGAGACCACAGCACTGAAGCTTCATTCAATGCAGTGTAGGCTGGACCTGAACCTGTGTCGCACACAGGGCAACACAGCACACAACCCAAATGAGCTGTTTCACCGGTCCTACACATAATATTTTTTATCACTTGTTAAGTTCCAGGCCTCAGGGCTTTATTAATTGTTTAATTTAGCATGTGAAGGGCCAGTGAAATAGCTCACTTAGCTAGTGTTCTGTTTTCCCATGTGTGCGACCCTAGTTTGAACCCAGCCTCCACTATATTGAAGGAAGCTTCAGCACTGTGGTCTCTTTCCCCCTCTCTTGTCTGCCTGTCTAAAACTATCACCCCACATTTTAGCATATCAATATGCTAAAATATGGATATATGTATGTCTGGTCTCTCTAGAGATAGTCCTGGCTTATGTTTTTTTTATTGATCAAATTTTATTCGTGGAGCATATATTATGCTAAGGTCAGTAAAGCAGTTAAGCAACTTGTTATTTCTCTGAAGACAATCTGTGTGGAGTTACATGCTTATCAAAGTTTTGGCAACATTGCAGGAGCCAAGTTGTAGTTATTTTGCTCACATTATTTCATGGAGAAGTTGCTGGAAATTGCTATTATTATCTCTAATTTTGACTGAATGAAGTTTAAAGCAGTAACTCCTTCAAGGACAGACAGGTTGCAAGTGGCATAATCGTCAAGTCTTTCAAGGGCACAACATCAAAAATAAAAGCAGTGGAGAGAAATAAATGACAACATTCAGGCAAATCTGGGAATGAAGGCTGAATGTGATTGCTAAAATTGTTGTTATAATGGTATCTGTGGCTTTACTGCCTCTGTCCCCTGAAAGTGGGACAGATAGTGGTAATGACGACTGAGGGGGGAAAGTCATGGCTGACCAGACACACGAGTGGTTCTGAAAATCGTTTAAGTGAAGTTGAAACCAGTCTGAGAATATAGCCGTTATTCTCTCCATCTTAAAGTCTGCTAGTCATGATTCATTGCAGAGGGAAATGTTTGAAGAACATATCCGTTACAAAAGTGGCAGAGGTGCATGAACTCAAAAGAGAGCTAAAGATGATTTGCATCATTAGAATATAAAATCCTCATCATCTGAAAAGATAGAATTTGATTCATTCCAGGTAGATCAGGTGCTACCACAGCTGGCTCCTACCTGCTTGATTTATAACTAGCGCAGACAGGGACTTCACACCCAATGAGGTATTAACTATGCTCAGATAGTCTTGTAGTTCTAGAGCTAACTTGATGTCTCTGTAAGAGTGTTTCATGCCAAATGCTTAACAGCTAAGGCAATAAAAAATAGATTTTAGCTGTGAAATTAGTAAATTATTCAGAAAAAGAGAATGTTTCTGAGACAGTCTTCTTTCCTCCTTACTGCAGTTATAGCCATGATTTCAATTTGATATTCAAGGAAATCAATCAAAGAAATACAATTGAATGTTTTCAAATGTACTCAGAATTAAAGTGAGATCTTTTTGTCGTCTTGTGTTACTGTTAGAAAATATGAAACAATCTCAACTGTGCTTATGAACTCCCTAGCCATGGCTAATGAAAATAAAGGACACTTGGGGTGTGGGGGCCAGGGATAGATGGTTAAATTATAGGGAAAGTGACTGGGAATGGCATGGCCTGATAGTGATGATGAGGGGGGTGGTGTTCTCTACACCTTCCGTGAGAGAAAGAACCTAGTCATCCTAGTCAGTCTAACTCCAACCCACTGTTTTGTCTCTATTGGCAAAGAAGGCAAGTTCACAGTGTTTGATGTCTTGTAGCACTTTACTATTTATAGAGAACACAGAGAAGGTGAGGCTCAGAATAGCCAGCAGCCTGATGCTACCTAGGGTGAGCTCTCACAGGCTCCTCCTGAAGCAGAGCAAATGGCGAATCCAAGGCTAGAACCGGGAGCTGTGTGATCTGACAAGCCAGGCTTAAAGGGTCTGTTTGACGATGGAGATAGCACTCTGTCCTTCAGCTCTACTTTCCAGCCCACTGCTGCCCTGAGCCTCCTTCTCAGTTGCTCCTTCACTTTCTTCATCTGGTCGTTGCCCAGACTTTTCATCTGGTGTACTAGACTTTCGCGGGGGGGGGGGGGGGGGGGGGGGACGGACAGCGGATTCCATTGTCATAGCACCTGACATGATTTCTCTCCTTCCTTCCTTCCTTCCTTCCTTCCTTCCTTCCTTCCTTCCTTCCTTTCCCTTCCCTTCCCTTCCCTTCCCTTCCCTTCCCTTCCCTTCCCTTCCCTTCCCTTCCCTTCCCTTCCCTTCCCTTCCCTTCCCTTCCCTTCCCTTCCCTTCCCTTCCCTTCCCTTCCCTTCCCTTCCCTTCCCTTCCCTTCCTCCCTCCCTACTAGGGCTTGGTGAATGACCAGTCCATCACTCCTGGCAGTCATTTCTCTCTCTCTCTCTTTTTCTCTTCTCTCTCTCTGTCTCTGTCTCTCTCTTGGCTTGTCTGTCTCAGAGAAACTTCAAAGAAATAGGGGGATAGTAGAGGGAGAAACACTTGCAACAGTGCTTCATTTCTCGTGAAGTTTCCCTTGTGCAGGTCAGGACTGAGGGCTTGAATCCAGGTCCTTGCTCAAGGTAATGTGTGCATTCAACCAGGTGTGTCACCACTCAGCCCTTGACATTATTTCCACCCTTACCTTGATCTACTGTTTTTCCCATTGACATTTTAGTACCTATTATCGGCCGATCTCTGTGCTAGGTCCTTATAAGAAGCACTTATGAAACATCATCAGCTATGTTCTGGGGAGTGAAGCCTGCACCACCTCTTTCAGGAAGCTTACATTCTAGTGGGGAGACAGAATTACCTCAATAATCACGTTTTATTTTTTATTTTTGTGGAACCAGTGCCTTGCACATGCATGATTTCACTCTTCTGAACCACTTTTTATTTCCTTCAGATAAACACACATAAAGGGAGAGACACTACAGCTGTAGAGCTTCTTCGGGTGTCATAGCATCATCCCCCATGTGGTGCTGGGGCTCAAACTTGGACTCTGGACATAGCAAGGCACCAAACCTACCTACTAATCTACCACTTTAGCCATCATCACAAGTTTAAGGTAGAGTTACAAACCACCAAAAATAGTATGAAAAAGAAAATAAAAGGCCTGTGAAAGCCTTGAATAAGTACAGGAGAGTTCTTTTTAAAGTTTTTGAAAATTTTAAAAGGTTGTTTATTTCCTTTTTTTTTTTTGAAACACTCTTCTCTTGGCATTCCTGACAGTAAACGCTCCTGGATTTATTTCTACTATCCTACACAGTCCTTTCTATGCCCTTTAACTATTTTTATTTAAAGGGTAACATTTTTTTTTCTTAGTGGTGCATAAAGTTATGCTGGTTGTTATAACTGTTGTAACCAACTAGATTTGATAAGATATGGTAAAGGAGAAGGCCATTGTACCTTTCATTAGACATATTCAGACACTATTAACATATTAATTGCAATAATTGTCTTACATGTATTAATTGTCATGTGTACATTCTTGATTACTGTTTCATCTGTAATAGCAATATTGAAAACTGTTTTCATGTGTGTTTATTAATAACAGATCAACTAAAGAAATCATGGGGGGTCACGTGGTAGCACAACAGGTTAAATGCACATGGCACTAAGTGAAAGGATTGGGGTAAGAATCCTGGATTGAGCCCCTGGCTTCCCACCTGCAGGGAGGTCGAATTACAAGTGGTGAAGCAGGTTTGCAGGTGTCTATCTTTCTGTCCCCCTCGGTCTTCCCCTCCTGTCTAGATTTCTGTCTGCCCTATCCAACAACAACGACAGCATTAATGATAATAATAACAACAAGGGCAACAAAAGGGAAAAAATAGCCTCCAAGAGCAGTGGATCTATAGTACAGGCACTGAGCCCCAGCAATAACCCTGGAGGGGAAGAAAGAAAGAAAGAAAGAGAGAGAGAGAGAGAGAGAGAGAGAAAGAAAGAAAGAAGGAAGGAAGGAAAGAAAAAGAAAAGGAAGGAAGGAAGGAAGGAAGGAAGGAAGGAAGGAAGGAAGGAAGGAATGAATCATGGCACATTCCCCCAGTGTAGTATTACATAACTAACCATCTGGAAAAAATAATCTACTTTATGGTGTAAGAGTTTGGGATGAGATGCAAAATAAACTATAAAATATAAGAAGTAAAACGCATAAGGATTTGTGTAATGTGCTACCACTTAGTTTAATAAATATCAATAGGGAGTCGGGCGGTGGCGCAGTGGGTTAAGCGCACGTGGCGCAAAGCGCAGGGACCGGCGTAAGGATCCCGGTTCGAGCCCCCGGCTCCCCACCTGCAGGGGAGTCACTTCACAGGCGGTGAAGCAGGTCTGCAGGTGTCTATCTTTCTCTCCCCTCTCTCTGTCTTCCCCTCCTCTCTCCATTTCTCTGTCCTATCCAACAACAAAGCAAGGTCAACAATGGCAATAATAACCACAACGAGGCTGCAACAACTAGGGCAACAAAAAGGGGGAAAAATGGCCTCCAGGAGCGGTGGATTCATGGTGCAGGCACCGAGCCCAGCAATAACCCTGGAGGAAAATAAATAAATAAATAAATAAATATCAATAGCCGTATATTTAAATGTTTCTGGAAGACAGTGATTTCTCTTGTTGACTCTAGGGTAGTTCTGAGATGCTTTTCATTTTATTCAATTCTCACATCTTTGTATTAACTATTAAAATATTTTTTGAAAGGTTGTTTTAAGTAATCAAAAGCAGGGATACGGTCTGGGTGGTGTTTTATCCAATAGAACACACACATTACTATGCACAAGAACTGGGGTTCAAGCCCCTGGTTCTCTACCTGCAGAGGAGAAGCTTCAGGAGCAGTGGAGCAGTGTTACAGATATCTCTCTTTCTCTCTGTCTCTCATTCCCTCTATTTCTCTCTGTCTCTTGCCCTCTATCAAAAAATAAAGAAAAAGGAAGAGATCAGGTTGTGTCACACCAGGGTAAGCAATGCTACAAATCATTCTCCCTCTCCCTCTCCCTCTCCCTCTCCCCCTCCCCTCCCCCTCCCCCTCCCCCTCCCCCTCCCCCTCTCCCTCTCCCCCTCTCCCTCTCCCTCTCCCTCTCCCCCTCCCCCTCCCCCTCTCCCTCTCCCTCTCCCTCTCTCTCTCCCTCTCTCCCTCTCCCTCTCCCTCTCCATCTCTCCCTCTCCCTCTCCCTCTCTCCCTCTCCCTCTCTCCCTCTCCCTCTCTCCCTCTATCCCTCTATCCCTCTCCCTCTCTCCCTCTCCCTCTCTCCCTCTCTCCTTCTCCCTCTCTTCCTCTCTCCCTCTCTCCCTCTCCTTCTCCCTCTCTCCCTCTCCCACTCCCTCTCTATTCAGTTGTTATTACATATTCCGTAGGCAAATCAACATTTTTTCATGTTTTCACTGAGTATTCCTGATGTGAATAGTCCTATGCTGTGAATATGCCAGAAAATTCCTCTGCAAACAAACTATTTTGTTCATATTGTCATTTGTATAACCACTGGAAAACTATAGAGAATTTATCTTCAAAGTGATACAATCAAGGCTGTGTGTGATCTGGCAGCCAGAGTCTACACTTGATCTGCCAAGGTCTGGGTTCTTTAATCTTCCCTTTTCAATTAAAGGAATTTTGACAAGATAATCTACTAGAACTCATGGAAAATGCCCCCAAATCTCCTTGATAGAAAAAGCAATGCTGTGAGAGATGATATTGTAGAAAGAAAACTTAGATATCTCAGCCAGCGAAGACTTACCTGATGAAGTAAAAAACTGAGCAGAAATCTAAGTAGAAGTTGGTGCAGATGGAGACTGTAGGTAATCGACATAGTACCATGCACAGATGTACCACGCACAGTTCCTGAAATGACGGTGAAATGATAGTAAAGAGGTTACATGACATAATTCAAAGGAGCAAAAAGAAAGGAAGAGGATGTGATTAGTGATAAACAATCACAATCCAGTGCTGGAAGTGGGAAAGAAAATAATGAATAGGAGCCTTTCATTTCAGTGGCGGACCTGGTTGAGCGCACAAACTGTCATGCACAAGGAACCTGGCTCAAGGCCCAAGGACCCCACCTACAGGGAAAAAGCTTCTTGAGTGGCAAAGTAATGGTGCAGGTGTCTAGTCAATAAAAATAAATAAAATATATGTTTTAAAAAGAAGGTAATAAGGGAAGACAGGGAAATCAGGCAGTAGATAGCCACTGATCAGAACTATGGAACTCCAAAGAGGATCAAAAATTATAATCTTGGAGTAGTAATTAAGGCATAGACACAGGAAGACCTGATCATTAGAAACTCTAAAAGCTCTATAGACACCTGGATGCCCCCCCATGATGCACAAGGACCTAGGTTCAATCCCCAGGCCCCCACCTATAGGTGGGAGCTTCAGAAGTAGTGAAGCAGGTCCACAGGTGTCTTTCTGTCTCTTTCCATCTCTGTCTCCCCTTCCCTCTCAATTTCTCTCTGTCTCTATCCAATAATAAATAAATAAAATTATCTTTAAAGTAAAATACAAAGAAAGTAAGAAGAGAAAGAAAAAAGGAATCCCTGGGTGTTGAATACATACCTGGCTTCCTACATAATACACAACTCCTTACTACATGCAGCCTGCATCCCTAGAAGAAAAGTGTGCTTTCTGGTGAAATTGAACCAGAAGCAAATTTCTGTTCCAGTAACTTTCCATCTTGACTGCACATTAGACTCACCTGGGAATTTTCATAAGTCTCAGTACCAGGCTGATCTCTAAGTCTCTTCACTTGGTGTATCTGAAGATGGTACTCTATGAAACATGGTTTTTTAAAGCGATTCAAATGATTGTAGTACTTGGCCATAATTGAAAACTACTGTTGTAGCAGAACAATGACTTCTTTCTTTTCATCTCAGGGGAAGAATTTACTTTTCCAAACTCAAAATGCCCATTCACGTAGTTGATAGGTTTCTCCACCTCAGTATGGTTACAACTCGAATGGACCCACAAAGCTTTCCTACTTCATGTTAGAGGGAGGCATGTAGATCTTTTGGTTACTTGACTTTAATTATTCCCTACTCTTCTTTTATTTTCTTTCTTATTTTATTTATTTATTATTGAAGAGAGACAGAGAGAAACTGAGGGGGGAGATAGAGGAGAGAGAGAGAGACACAGCATTACTTCATTATTCATGAAGCTTTCCCCCTGCAGGAGGGGACCAGGGGCTTGAACCTGCATCTTTGTGCACTGTAATGTGGGCACTTACCAGGTGCACCACTGCCTGGCTCCCACTCCCTTATTTTCTAACTTATATCTGATCAGACAGTGCTTCAGAAACGGTCTCATTCTCACTATCGGCACTGCCACCGCCTGGGTCAAGTCTCTGTCACCGCACAGGTGGAATCCTCCATAACAGTCTCCTCCTAGGTATCCCTGCATCACAGCCATGCTCCTTTTCTAATCTAAGTCAGATTGTATCACTCTTTGGGCTACAGCCTTCCAATTGTGTCCCATGTCCCATAGGACCCACATGTGTTGGCTCCTGTTGTCTCTGTGACATCCCATCATTTTGCTCCAATTACATTGGCTGCCCTGTTAATGAGCTTGATTGACATGAAGAAAAAATATATGGTGGGAAATCGAAGGTATCTAATATGTAGAGGGCTTTCAAGTGAATGGTGGCATGCACTTAATATAAGTAGAATTGCATTAAAGAACAGAATTGGGAATGATAAGGAGGGAATGCAAGGACTCAGACCTCAACAGTATCTGGAGAAGATCCATGAAGTGATTAGAAATATTTTACAGTGGAATTGACTTTCTCTGAAAGCAGTGGTTTCTAGTCACTGAAAATTAGAAATTATTCTTCCACACAAAATAAGTCATAAGAATTCCCTGAAAGAAAGGCAGAGGTTAGAGCAGGTGTATTCTCAGGTCCTCTTTCAAATTAACTTCCATTATTTCATAGAAGTCATTCCCTTTTTGTTCATTTAAGTAGATTTGGTTCAAATTTTCCCATCACAGTGTTCTCTGTATATGAAAAGGCAGTACATGTCTCTTGGTGTTTGAAGGATGATTATAACTAAGTCATCATTTAGGTAATTGCCTTTAAGTTGATGTTCTCTCTAATGACATCATAGACATACTTAAGAGCTATAATTATTTCATTTTACAATGAGTGTTATAATTAACAATATGTACTACTTTGTTGACTGAAACATAGGATTTTCAATCAAACACCTTCTTCACAAAGATTTTTCCTAGGCCTACACTTGCACATCTGAAACTGAATTCAAGTATGGCCATTGCATACAATATAATGAATTTACTCTTTATCCTCTGCTGTCATTTTCCATCTCTTAGGCCTAATATTTGATGCTTGGTAGATTATTCATGCTCAAAGGAGGAAGACTGTTAGACAAGAGAAAAGTATTCCAAACCAAAAATGAGAAGTAGAAAGGCCAGTGAGATAGCTCACCTTGAAGGACACCTGCTTTGCCATACACATGATCCAGGTTCAAGTCCCTGGTATACCACATGGGAGTCCTATGGCAATGGAAAAAGCTGTGGTACATTTGTATCTCTTCCTTTATCTTTTATCACCCTCTCTCTGCTTCTATTTGAAACGGTTGGTTTGAAGGGATTATAATTAACAGTTTGTACTACTCTATTGAATGAAGCATTGGATTTTCAATCAAACACATTCTTCCCAAAGATTTTTTCTTTTTGAAGGAAAAATATTTGAAGAGGTGAAGTCCCAGGTGAAGGGAAGGAAGGAAGGAAGGAAGGAAGGAAGGAAGGAAGGAAGGAAGGAAGGAAGGAAGAGTAAGTTAGAAGTACAGGAGGAAAGGAAAAAGAATAATAATACTGGCATGTGTAAGCAAGCTAGTTCAGGGACAAGAACTACATGTATATTATTTTATAGTTCCAGAGGCCATTTATAATCTAAATAATTCTTTGAAAGCTGAACCCAGAGAACAAAATATCATCTCTCCCCCCACACACACACACACACATACACACACACACACACACACACACACACACACACACACACACTCAAATGAGAAAAAATAAGGTTCAAGATAATACATCATCCAAAAATACATATAGTGAGTAGGGGGGAGATCCTAAAGCATTCCTGTAAGGAATGGGACTCCAGTGCCCAGTTTTCCCTTTTTACCATTTCCTTCTCACTTCAGAATCTTTCCCCCGGGGCTGTGCTTCTCACCCTTGCACTCAATGTCATCAAGGATGAGTGGGCTATACACATTCAAGCCATTAGTTACCTGGTAATCTTCATCTAATTAAAAGTCTTTTGTCAAAGCTCTGGTGGCTTGGGTCAGGAGAATAGATTTGCATGCCTGAGGCCCCAGAAATCTTTTGTAAAGAGTGTACTGAGTAGTTTAGTAAGATTTAAGCTGATTTGGTTCAATTTTTCAAGTTCAATTCAAAGGGTCATATTAAATTACTCAAGTGTTTTATTCTTAATAATAATGTAAAAAGTAGTACTATGAATATATATATATATTACAACATTAGATATGAATCTTGGTATGCTATTGATCTCCATTTACTTGGCTCATTGATGTTTACTTGCCACAAATATCAGTTCTAAAGAAATTGAGTCATTATTCACTGCTGTCTGTGACCAGAGTTCAGACTTTGTAAGGGAAGTACAGCTGCCAAAGTGAAAATGGGTTTCTTGTTCCTGTTCCCTACCCAAATGCAGGTTCATAATTATGTCAAACTGGAATGTGTTTATGTAGAGTTTATCTGTTTTTGGCTACCAGAACACAGGGATTTTTTTTTTCTCTGTAGAGCAGACTAGTAAAATGTTAGAATTATTTTGTGTGGACTGTTGCAATTATTTTTGTAAATATTGAAACTAAATGTTTTATCATTTTATTTTATTTCATTTTAGCTAGAGATAGAGAAGTAGAGAAAAAGAGTGAGTTAAAGAGACCACAACACCTATACTTCCTTCAGTGCAGTGGGAGCCACGCTGAAACCAGGGTTGTACACATGGCAAAGCAGCGCTATCCATGTGAACTATTTCACCAGCCCTATTTTATTATTTTAAATAATTTTGAGAGAGAGAGAGAGAGAGAGAGAGACGGAAATACCAGATCATCACTTTGATCGTGCATGCATGGTTCATGGTGGATCTTTTCTTTTCTTCCAATTTATTTCTTTGTTTGTTTTTATTGCTATCATCACCAGAGTTATCCCTAGGACTTGGTTTCAGCACCATGACTCCACTGTTGCCAGTGGACATTTTTTCCCCTTTCTTTCATTTGATAGGATAGAGAAGTTGGGAGGGGGAGGGAAATAGGGACAGAGGAAGAGAGAGAGAGATCTGCAGCACCATTTCACCACTTAGGAAGCTTTCCCCTTGCAGGTGAGGAGTGGAGTCTTGAGCCTGAGTCCTTGTGCATGGCAACAAATGCTTTCTACTGGGTGTGCCAGCACCCTGCCCCTAGTCCTACTTTAATGCAGTAAGAAGCTGTTAAGTATTCCTGAAATATATTATCAACTGAATATGGTATAAATGTTTTTCTTAGAAGAACTATAAAAAATAATGTGCTGTGGTTACACAAGTGTTTTTCAAAATACTGAATTTGACCTTTCTGAAGTATATAATTTGTCCTATCTCGCTGATTTTAAAACATCAAATTTTGATGTTTCTATTTAGAGTAAATCAGCCTGCCTGCTTATTATAGAAGATGCTTGAGAAGGTCATGAGCTATTTGCAAACATTTTTTGTCACTTATCACTGGGGTAAGATGGCAGTATAATCAAGTACTAGCAATGATTGGGGAGGTGTGAGGTCAGTGAAGAAATTATCTGCATTAGAAGAGGTGAGAAAGTGTATAGAAGCAGGCAGATTAAAGGGTTTGGCACACTGCCAAAATGACAGAAGTGCTCAACTGTGCCCCCTGTACCTGACTGAAGTGTACTGCAGTCCTCAGATCACACTGAACCTCTCAGGAGGCTCACCACTGTGACTGACTGTGGAATGCATTCAGATGCAGAAAAGAATTAAGGACCTTAGCTGGGAGTGAGAGTGATTCACAGATACCTATCATGGGGAGAGGAGAAATTGTACCCAGGTTTCAACAACTGTAGTGCAAACTGTTAACCCCTGTAATAAAATAATAAGCGAGGGGGAAGAAGAGTTAACCTATGCCTATTTTAAAATTTTTTTATTTAATTAATTTATTTCAATTTTATTTATAAAAAGGAAACCCTGAAAAAGACCATAGGATAAGAGGGGTACAACTCCACACAATTCCTACCACCAGGACTCCGTATCCCATCCCCTCCCCTGATAGCTTTCCTATTCTTTATCCCTCTGGGAGTATGGGTCCAGGGTCATTATAGAGTGCAGAAGGTGGAAGGTCTGGCTTCTGTGGTTGCTTCCCCGCTGAACATGGGCATTAGCAAGTCGATCCGTACTCCCAGCCTGTCTCTCATTCCCTAGTGGGGCGTGGTTTTGGGGAAGCGGGGCTCCAGGGCACATTGGTGGAGTCGTCTGTCCAGGAAAGTCTGTTTGGCCTCATGTTAGCATCCGAAACCTGGTGCCTGAAAAAATAGTTAAGATAGAAAGCAGAGCAAATTGTTGACTAATCATGAACTTAAAGGCTGGAATAGTTCATATGAAGAGTTGCAGGGGGGATGTCTCCGTTTTGTAGATAGTTAGTAGGCCTATTTTAGTTATATTCCAAAGAGTCCATGATTACACTGTTTTTTTTTTTTTTTCCTGAGACTGACATCTGATATGCAGGTGGATCCAAGTTATTGTCTGGGGAGATGATGTCATGGCTGGAAAAAGGACCAGAAAGCTGGATCAGGGAAGAGAGTAGCTGCCAAATATGGGAAAGGTGTATAAATATTGCTGACTGTAAACCCCATTGATTTGATTTGGTCTGGGACCCATATTCAGCTTAGGAACCTATGTGACCTCTGCATCCCTGTAGATCTGAGCTCACATTCTGTGGTCATGAGTAGGAACGTTCCAGGCTGCCCCAATGTGGAACGTTGAGTATGTTGTCCAGTCTCCCTTCAGAGGTTGAAACCTTCTTTACCACTGTTGATCCACGTTGAGGGCAAGGTCCTATGGGAGACCACAAAGGGGTCTATTGTGTTGTTCCTGATAGAGATGACCAGTAATAATGGAGAGAGGGATCTATTTGAAATCTAGGCCCATCATGTCTTTTGGGAATTGCAGGACTCCCCGAATAGGGCCCCAGCTGATGGCCTGATAGTGACTAAAGAGGCATCCTTAAAGTATGGCAATCTCTTGGCCTTATTCAGATTTTGTGGTCCTTACATTGATAAGGTTAGCTTTGGAGTGACTGAGAGAAGTGTAATAGGAAGTAGGTGAGGAGGATATCTAGGTCTAAGTAGAAGCTATTTCATTATGAACTTTATGGTTTCTTTTTAGGTCTTTCTACTTGCTTGCTTCATATACTGACTCACTGCAGACTATTGTGTACTTTTGCTTTCAGGGATATATTTTGCCCTAATTTATGGATACATGTGAACATATTCCCTATCTCATGGGACCTGGTCTATATCTAGGTTTCGGGACTTTTTAAACAAGTGAACCACCTGGAATGGAATTAGAGAATCCTATGAAAGGAAAGGTCTCACCCGAGTAATGAGGCTGAAGGGTTGACATTCCACACATGACATCCCTGGACAGTCTTAAGTGAAGCATGCTGAGGTGGTACTCATTGCATTAATTAGGTTGGGATCAGCAGATGCAATAATCTATGCCTATTTTTAAAGTATTTTTTAAAATATTTATTTATTCCCTTTTGTTGCCCTTGTTTTATTGTTTTAGTAATTATTGTGGTTGTTGTCGTTGTTTTTGGATAGAACAGAGAAATGGAGAGAGGAGGGGAAGACAGAGAGGGGGAGAGAAAGATAGACACCTGCAGACCTGCTTCACCGCTTGGCTTGTGAAGCGACTCCCCTGCAGGTGGGGAGCCGGGGGCTGGAACCGGGATCCTTACTCCAGTCCTTGTGTTTTGCGCCACCTGCGCTCAACTCGCTGTGCTACTGCCTGACTCCCATCTATGCCTATTTTTTAAAGCAAGTCATTTGAGGTTTTTTAAAAAACTTTTTTGTCGTTGTGGTTATTATCATTGTTGTTGATGTCGTCATTGTTGGATAGGACAGAGAGAAATGGAGAGAGGAGGGGAAGACAGAGAGGGGGAGAGAAAGAGTCCTGCAGACCTGCTTCACCACTTGTGAAGCGGCTCCCCTGCAAGTGGAGAGCCAGGGGATCGAACCGGGATCCTTATGCTGGTCCTTGCACTTCGCCCCACATGCGCTTAACCCACTGTGCTACCGCCCGACTCCCTTTAAAAATCCTTTTTGCTATTGAGTTATGTCCATCCCTTCCATATGTTGGACATCAACCCCTTTGCAGATCTCTAACTTGCAAATATTTTCTCTTATTTCATATGTTGCCTTTTCATTCCCTTGGCTTGCAGAAGCTTTTTGTTGCTGTTTTTGCTGTTATTGTGTTCATCTTTGATGTCATAGCCAAGATACTATTGATTGGGCCAATATCAAGAAACTTCCCTCCCCTAGGTTTTCTCATTGGAATTTTAGGGTTTCTGGCCTGATTTTCAAGTCTTCAATCATTTTTGAGTGAATTAGTGTATATGGTGTCAGATAAGTATCCAATTTTAATCATTTGTATATGGATGGGAATTTCCCCCAAAATCATTGATTGGAAAGACTTTCCTTTCCACATTATATATTCTTGACACTTCTTTCAATTATGAGTTAACTGCATATGTGTGTCTTTATTTCAGTTAATCATATGTGTAGATTTATTGTGTGTGTCTTTTTATTATTATCTTTTAATTTAGTTATTGGATAGAAACAGCCGGAAATTGAGGGGAAGGGGGGGAGATAGAGAGGGAGAGAGAAAGATGCCTGCAGCACTACCTCACCACGTGTGAAGCTTTTCCCCTGCAGGTGAGGCCTGGGGGCTTGAACCTGGATCCCTGTGCATTGTAGCATGTGCGCTCAGCCAGGTACATGACCACCCAGCTCCTTTGTCTTTAAACCAGGTCCACACTGTTTTCATTTTATTGGGTTAGCAATGTCTAGGTTTCAGATATGTACTGTTAAATATCATCTGTATATGCCCGAACTGCCCCTGCGGCTCCAGACAGACTATGACCCACATAGTCTACGACTGCCACCTCTCCAGATTCAAAGGAGGTCTGGAAACTTTACATCAGGCTCAACCTGACGCTGTTGACTGGCTACGGAAGAAGGGCAAACGCTAGAAGAAGAAGAATCTGTATATGCTATACAAAGTGCACCTATTTAATCTGTCACCATACAATCAGTCTCTTTTATCAAACTTACCAACCCTTCCCACCCCTTCCTTTCTGGTAACTGTTAATTGGTGTCATATAATCTAAAAGTGTGTTTTCTTGCTGCACTGAGTGTTTTCATCTCTCTGTTTTATCTATAGAGCACATATGAATGAAATAGAGTGCTCTCATGTTTGACTTATTTCACCAAACACATACCATCTAGGTCCATCCACATTTCTGTGAATGACAGAATTCCATCCTATTTTGTAGTTGAGTTGTACTTTGTTCTGTACAGATATCATATTTTCTTAATCCAGTTATCTACTAATATGAACTTGAGTTTTCATTTTCTACTTCTTTGCTACTGAATTAATGCTGCACTAAGCATAGAGGTATATCCATCTCTTTGAATTAGTGTTTTTATAACTTTAATTCAATACCCAGAAGTGAGAAAATAGAATCAAATGAAATGTCTATTTGAAAGGTTTCTAGGAATCTCTGTAGTAGCAGTTTACATTCCTACCAGCAGAGTGTGAGGGCTCCCTTCTCTCCAAATCCTGTCAATAGTTGTGTCCTGTATTTTATTTTATTTTGTTTGAGTGGTGAGGATGCTATTTTATTGTTCCAGTTTCTCCTTTTGTTATATTTCAGACTTATATGTGCATACTGCTTTAATTATAGGGAAATATGGGGGTCGGGCGGCAGGTTAAGCACACATGCCGTGAGGCTCAAGGACCAGCATAAGGATCCTGGTTCGAGTCCCCGGCTCCCCACCTGCAGGGGGGTCGCTTCACAGGCGGTGAAGCAGGTCTGCAGGTGTCTATCTTTCTCTCCCCCTCTCTGTCTCCCCATCTCTCTCCATTTCTCTTTGTCCTATCCAACAACAGCAATGACAACAATAATAATAATGACAACAACAAAGGCAACAAAATGGGAAAACTGGCCTCCAGGAGCAGTGGATTTGTAGTGCAGGCACTGAGCCCCAGCAATAACCCTGGAGGCAAGAGAGAGAGAGAGAAGAAAAAGGAGGAGGAGGAGGAAGAGAAGGAGGAAGAGGAAGAGGAGGAAGAGGAGGAGCCACAGCACCAAAGCTTTCTCCAGTGCACTGGCAACCAGGTTAAAATTGGGATCATGTAGATGGCAAAGCAAGTGCCTATCCAGGTGAGCTAGCTTGCCAGGTGATTGCTGATTTTTAGGAATTCCTTCTATATTTTGTATGTTAACCTCTTATCAGATTATAATGTAAAATATATTTTCCCATTCATTAGGATCTCTTTACACTTTGCTAATACTTCCTTTTGCTGTGCTTGTGTGCTATGTGTGATAGTAGTTCCATTAAAAAATTATTTTGAAGGAGTCGGGCGGTAGCACAGTGGGTTAAGCGCACGTGGCGCAAAGCACAAGAACTGACATAAGGATCCTGGTTCAAGCCCCCAGCTCCCCACCTGCAGGGGAGTCGCTTCACAAGTGGTGAAGCACGTCTGCAGGTGTCTGTCTTTCTGTCTTCCCCTCCTCTCTCTCTCCATTTCTCCCTGTCCTATCCAACAACAATGACATTAATAACAACACCAATAATAACTATAACAATAAACCAACAAGGGCAACAAAAGGGAATAAATAAATATATAAAATTTATCTTTTAAAAATTATTTTGTTTCCTTTGCCATTGAAGTTCAAATCACCAAACAAAACTGTAAAGTCAATATCAGTGGGTGTATAGTTTGTTATTTTTCCTTCTCTTTTCTTTTATTTCTTGATAGTTTAAGATCTTGTATCCAAGGCCCAAAAGATGGTGTTTGTCTACAGTTCATCAAAAGCAGCATTAGAGCTGTTCACCCATGAAGTGTGGAATATATCACTACTTCATTCTTTTCATTGCTGAATAATAGTTCATTTTTATGGATATACCACCTTTTGTTTAGCCATTCAGCTACTGATGGACATTTGGGTTTCTCCCTTTTTGTCACTGTGAATGACAGGGCTATGAACACTTAACAGTAAATGTTTATGTGGGCATATGTATCAGTCATTTCTCCTGGAATCTCTAAACCCAGGAGGAGAACTGTTGAATCATATGATGAGTGTCTGGTGATATGAAAAACTTCCAGAATATTTTCCAAAATGACTTTTCATAAATCACTCAATTTCGCCATCAGTGAAACTACCAGAAGAGCCTGTCCAGGTGTGTAAACGGCTCTGTTCTAACAAGAAAGGAAGTTCTTGGCTGGGGATTTCTTGGCTGCTCACAGCAGAAGACTTGGGTCATAGTCATGGCCCTGCCTTTAATTACTGTATGACCTTGTGCCATTCACTTTTAGTGGGCACCATTGCCCTGTTACCATCTTAAAAATTAAGGGAATTGAATTAGATGATATCAACATCCAAACCCAGCCCCAAGAGTTTAGAGTGCTGTGATATTCTTCATTTAGTCCCACAAATCATTTTACACATGCTCAAGATTTTGTTTAGCAGGGAAGTAAAAAAAAAAAAAAAAAAAAAAAAAAAAAAGCTCTTTATCTCAAGATAGGTCTTCTTTCTTTTTTTTAAATTTTATTTATAAAAAGGAAACACTGACAAAAACCATAGGATAATAGGGGTACAACTCCACACAATTCCCACCACCAGAACTCCGTATCCCATCCCCTCCCCTGATAGCTTTCCTATTCTTTAACCCTCTGGGAGTATGGACCCAGGGCCATTATAAGGTGCAGAAGGTGGAAGGTCTGGCTTCTGTAATTGCTTCCCCGCTGAATATGGGCATTGGCAGGTCGATCCATACTCCCAGCCTGTCTCTCTCTTTCCCTAGTAGGGCGATAGGTCTTATTTCTACAGAAAACCATAGATATCTTATTGTGTTCACTTTTTTGCCTTAAGTAGACCATATATTTCTAGTTATACATAGAGTATTACCAGGGGGATGGGTGTTGGTGCACCTGGTTGAGTGCACATGTTACAATGCACAAGGACCTGGGTTCAAACCCCCACTCCCCACCTGTAGGGGGAAAGCTTTGCAAGTGGTGAAGCAGGGCTGCAGGTGTCTCTCTGCCTCTCTTCCTCTCTGTCTTCCCTTTCCCTGTCAATTTCTGTCTCTACCCAATAAATAAATATAACAATAATTTTTAAAAATAGAGCATTACCACAAGCAAGAAATGTTCCAAACATCTTACTGGAACAACTACCTTTCATTGGTTAGAACTTGAAATCTGTAATTGCTTCCCCGCTGAACATGGGCATTGACAGGTCAATCCATACTCCCAGTCTGCCTCTCTCTTTCCCTAGTGAAGCGGGGTTCTAGGGAATCGGAGCTCCAGGACACATTGGTGGGGTTGTCTGTCCAGGGAAGTCTGGTTGGCATCATGCTAGCATCTGGAATCTGGTGGCTGAAAAGAGAGTTAACATACAAAGCCAAACAAATTGTTGACTAATCATGAACCTAAAGGCTGGAATAGTGCAGATGAAGAGTTGGAGGGGTCTCCGTTGTATAGATAGCTAGTAGGCCTATTTTAGTTATATTCCAAAGGGCCTGTGGCCAGACCTTCCACCTTCTGCATCCCACAATAACCTTGCGTCCATACTCCCAGCAGGTTAAAGAATAGGAAAGCAATTGGGAGCAGGGATGGGATATGGAGTTCTGGTGGTGGGAGTTGTGTGGAGTTGTACCCCTCTTATCCTTTAGTTTTGTCAGTGTTTCCTTTGTATAAATAAATAAATAAATAAATAAATAAATAAATAAATAAATAAATAAGGAAGTTGAAATCTAGGAGCCAGGTGGTGGCACATCTTACAATGTGCAGGGGTCCCAATTCAAGTCCCTATACCCCACCAGCAGAGGGGAAGCTTCATGAGTGGTGAAACAAGTCTGCAGTTCTTCCAACATCATATTTTCTAATCATTTCATTATATTTATTTGTCAGGAAAGAATAGCTATGGCACAAAGAAACCAACAAATATTTGAATAATGTTTTACAATGCCTAAGTCATTCCCCGTGTACATTCTAGTATTTAATTGGTATGAGAACCCTGTCAAATCGTATGTGGCATAAGAACAGTGTGTGTGACTTTCCTTATAGTTTACTGAACATTTCTCCTTAGAACCAGAATAGATGAAAACAGAGTAAATCTTAACAAGACTAGGGCTAAGAAAAATTGACTTTGGCAGGGGGGTGGCCCTCACTCTCACCCCTTCACATTGGTGTTCGCAGTCCAGTTTAGGCCGAGGCTTAACATCCAGTGCAAATAAATGAGGAAGTGAGACTGGCCACAGTGTAAGCAGTCAACATCAAGTGACAGAGGGGACTCCAGAAGAGCCCAAACACCACAGTCCCCAGAGAAGTTTGGTCTCCCTGCTTGACAACTGAAGACTCAAGAACTGAAAACAGGAAGACAGAGTACTGAGAATACCTGACCCATTCATTCCACACACTGCATAATAATTCTGTCCCAAGAACAAATGGTCTGTCTCTGCCTCCTTGGGATTTCCCATCTCATGAAGGAGACAGACATCAGTGAAGTGACTGCACCAGTTAATGTACACTCATAATCACTTACTGTGATAAATGCTCAGGCCACAAAGAACCCTTCTTCTGAAAGAGGATCTGAGCTGGTTAGGAGAAGGAAGGAAAACTTCGAGAGAAGTAACCTGTGAGCTGAGAACTGAAGAACTGAGTACACGTCAGCTAAACCGATGTTCTTCCAAACAGTATTGATACTTCATCCTTTTGTAATATCTGTATGTGTTGAGTGTGTTATGTATAGCGTATTAGCACAGCTATGTACATATGCATTTGTTAATAAGCATACACATTTACGGGGATGTTCTGAGGTTCACCTTTATCACTTGTACAGCCCAGGGCATGAATTTATTTAACAGGAGCAGATATTGGTTGGTGGGAACAGGAGACAAGTAAATATCATGACTTTTATGTTTCTGTTTCCTGGTAAAACTGAATCAGTTTGAATTCCAGGTAGTAAGTGCAAGTCTTTCAAAAAGCTCTAAACCCTCTCCCACTTCTACAGCATACACAGAAACGTAAACCTACTGGGAAAACTTCCCTGCCCCCCCAATGTGCTCAGCTTAGTTATTTTTTACAGAAAATAAACTATTTCACAACTTAGTAGCTTAAAGAAAACATTGATTTCCCCCTTTGTTAACTGTGTTTCTTTATGTTCCACATATGATTAAAGTTGCTTTCTGACTGATATCATTTATCATAATCACTTCAAAGCCCATCACAAATGACAAGAGTTCATCTTTTTATAAAATATACCTGAATGGTGAAGCCAGACAGTGGCATACCCGGTGAAGCACACATCATCACACATAGGTTACCATGCATGAGGACCCAGGTTCAAGTCCCCAGTCCCTACCTGCAAGGGGAAGCTTCTTGAGTGATGGAGTAGTGCTGTAGCTCTCTCTCTATCCTCACCCCCATTTCTCTCTGTCACCAAGCTAATAATAACCATGGTGGATATATATATAACAAGTTCTTTTTCCACTCAGCCATCAGTGGGTATTTATGTTGTTTCTATGTCTTGGCCATAGTGAGTAATATTGTAGTAAACACTGGGGGTGCATATATCTTTTCAAATTAGCATTTTCATATCCTTTGTAAAATATCTAGAAGTGAATTCACGTGGTAGTTCTGCTTTCGATTCCTTGAGGAAGCTCTGTGGTGTTTTTTCTGGAGCGGGTGCTGTTCCATTTTACATTCCCACCAACAGTGTAAGAGGGTTTCTTTTTTTGTTTTGTGTTACAAACCATTCTCTCAGGTGGTTGATGGCATGTTGTTATCATTTTGACTCTATTTCCCTACTATTAAGTGATCATGGGCACTTATTTATGTGCTTGTTAACCATCTTAGTGTCTTCTCTAGAGAATTAATTACTTGGATCTTACCCTTAGATTCCAATGACAAAGCATTGGTTATCAGATGACATGGGGCAGGTAAGAGGAAGGGCTAGAGGGGTTCATCTGATGGTGATAGAGGATTGTTAGAGCTCAGATGGTGGGCATGGGAGAAAGTGCGGGGGTGGGGGGAGGTGGAAACCAAAGTTACCTCAATTTAAAAAAGAAGATAGTATTTATTATCACATAGATTCTGTGGATCAGAAATCCAGTCAGAGTTTAACTATGTCCTCTAGCTCTGGGCTGAAGCTCTGGGCAAGGCTGAAGTCGTCTAAAGGCCCTGATTGGGAAAGATCTACTTCCCAGATCACTCACGTGGTTGGCAGCAGAATTCACTTCCTCATGAACTCTTGGACTGAGGCCTCAATTCCTCATGAGATATTGTCTGAGGCACCCTCCCTCCCCATGGCCCCTTGATACACTGGCTTTTCTGTAGAGCATTTCACAATGTGTCAGTTGGTTTCATCAGAGCAAGCAAAAAAAAAAGGACAGGAGAGAGTAGCAGCAATATAGCAAGATATAAATCACAATCTTGTTACTTATTCATGAAAATGACAGTTGATCATGTTTACCCCATTCTACTTGTTAAAGCCATGTCATTACATCTAGTTATGTATTCAGGGAGGAAGTCATTCAATGCTATGAGTGCCAGAATGCAGAGTTCATTGGAAGCCATGTTCAGAAGCTGCCAATCATAAATCCCAAGGCAATACTTGTAAAACCCAGCATAAGTGAGATAGCTGGTGCAATAATGGTTCCATTTGCTCTCTTAGATTAATAATATCACTAGAAGTTTAAAGTCTACTCTAAACTTCTCTTAACCTGAGGTGTATGTGTGTGCATAGGATGTGTACATTCCATGCATAGTTCTCTTTCTAGAACAGTGAACCTTGACTCCTTTACTTACCTCATTTCCCAGAACTCCCCTTACTCAATACTTAACAGTTGTACTAGCACCCTGCCCCTTGGCCTCATCCTAAACTTCCTCCTTGTATAGGCCTGACTATCCCCTCACTTCATTAGGTTTTATGCTCAAATGCCACATCCTCAGAGAAGTCTTCTTTGCCCCCAAATATTTACTCACTCCTCGCTATCCTTTACTCTGCAGCATGTTTCTCTTTGATGCTGGCGTTCTACAATGTACTTTCTTTTTATTGACTCTCTTCCAAACCATGTGTTTTTGGTCATAAATTCCAGAGCCTAGAGTGGTACCTGGTACAGCATAAGCACTCTATGAATATTTGTCAAAATGGTGAGGAGTCTTTTTTATTTAGCACATGTAATGTCTATACTTCAAGTTTGTTGTTTGTGCTACTTTACTAATACAATGCACAATGACCTCTGGCTATTGGGAATGATACCATCATCCTTCCTACCTGTGATAGTGAGGATATGCCTTAATCGAGTGGGAATGGTTTCAAGGGCTTCTTTTGGAAGAGAACTGACATTTAGCTATTTGAATTCCATTAACAGAATGTATTTTTGATCTTTGCCAGTACATGTTCATTCATTAAGAAAGAAAAAAAAACTTTAGAAAATAGTACATTTAAATCAGGAAAAAGAACCAGAATTATCGAGTTCCTGATATCTTCAGTTGTGGTGATTTTCTGTGAAATCTTTATTGGGCATCTCTTTATTTCCATCATGAAGTACAACTATTGAAATGCAAAAACTTCTAAGCAAAGCATGTTTTGGTGGTTTCCATAAACAACATTATTTCACTCTGTAGTGAAAATTCATTTTGTTAAAACAAGAATAATTAAAAGCTTACTCAGAACCATTCTTGAATGAATAACAAGTATCTTTAAGTCAAAAGCTTCAGATTGCTTTATTTAGTCTGATTAATTCAAATCAATGTTTTAGAAAATATAACAATATAAAGTTCAGGATTCTGTGCAAAATGCCATTAGCTATTACTAAGAATACAAAAATAAGCAAGATTTATGTACAAGTGGGCAGGCAGTAGCATAAGAATGTATGTTCTAGAGGTCAAGAGTTAGCTAACCCAGTAGGCTGCACACTTCACTGTGCTTGAAGATCTGAACTCAAGCCTTTAGTCACCTCATGGGAGCACCAAGCAAAGGGGAAGTTTGGTGAGTAGTGGAACCATGCTGTGGTGTCTCTCCTTTCTCTCTCTTTGCCTCTCACCCTCTCTCTGGGAAAAAAAAAAAAAAAAAAAAAAAAAGAAGAGTCGATTGGGAGCAGTGGAGTCCCACAGCTATAAAGCCCTGGGGAACTCTGGTGACAAAAACCGTGGTCAAAAACAAAGGCTGTACCTCTCAACCTTAGCACCATCTTCCTAGAAGCCTCTGTGCAATGAGAGCCAAGTGGCGGAAGAAGCTCGTACACAGGCTGAAGTGCAAAAGAAGAAAGATGAGGCAGACATCTAAGTAGTCTTGTGCACCCATGGAAGCCACAAGAGCAGAAATAAGGAATGCCGGAGGCCAAAGGCACTGGTACAAATTGGACTTCTGTGCTGCAGCCTGGAACTTGTTTCAGTGGATCTAGGGCCTCTATCACTATCTCTGACCTTCTACGCGACCATCTTTGAGGGATCTTCTTTGTCCATACTAAAACACAGTCCCTTTTTCTACTTTGCCTTACTTGGCATTCTGAACTAGTTCTATTCTTGTTGTGGCTGAATGTAACCTCTGTATAGTAAGTAACCTCTTCTGCTATCTTAGTTGAAGAGAGAAACAAAAAAACAAACAAAGAATGTGTTAAGCCTCCTATGCAACTTCAGTACACATTTGTTAAACTCCATATATCTATACTTTAGAGCAATGTGATGGTTACTGCTTTGTCCACTTGACTACACCCAGAGTGCCCAGGCACTTGAAGAGACCTTCTGCTGGGTATGTCCGTGAAGGCGTCTCAGAGGGGAGGTTGCCATTTGAATCAGCAGACTGACTAACAGGTTTCTTCTCCAATGTGGGTGGGCCTCATCCAGTCCACTGAAGGCCTCAAGAGAAAGGATGGAGTGAAGGAGCATTCCTTCTCTTGGGTTGATCTCCTCAGAAGTGATGTAGACCAGTCTTCTCTCACCTTCAGACTCAGACCTGGACCAGGTGTTCAGTCCACATTCTCATGACTGTCCTGCTGTTGAGCTTGGACTGGACCTACATCATGGGCTCTCCTGGGTCTGGACTGCTCAGCCTCCATAATTATTTGAGCCAAAAGCCAGTTCCTTATCGAATAGTTCAGTATATATGTGCATATAAATATATATTTTTACATTCATATGCACATATATTAGGTTTATTTATATAATATATATCCCATTGTATACAACATATTGCAATCCTACATTCACAGTTGGTTTGCCTCCTGATAAATTGACTAAAAATATTGTACTTTGAAATGTATTTCCTACACCCACCCTAAAGAATATCACAATTGTAGCTAAGCCTAGCCTACCTTAAAGTTTCTCAGAACATTTACACTAGCTTACAGCTGGACAGAGTCATCTAACACAAAACCTATTAAAGTTAAAGTGCTGAACAGCTCAGTGATTCAGTAAAGGCTGTACTAACAGTGAAAACCACCATGTGGAGTGTTGGCTATTTGCCATTGTGACCATGTGGCTGACCAGGAGCTGGGACTGTGACCTTGGCCCAGGCCAGCATCTCTAGAATGTGATTCCACTTTCACTATCCCAGGGGGTTGGGGTTGGGGGAGGTCAAAATTCAAAGTATGGCTTCTATCTACTAAAAGAATGTCATTTTTGCACCATTGGAACGTCAGAATATCACAATTTATGCCATTCTATATTGGAAACCCTCTGTCCAGTTTCTTTGGAGAGCCCTTGTCCAACTGTGGAGTTCATTCAGTGAGATCGTTTCTGTGACAATTTTAACACAGTGCATAGTGAAGAACTGCTAGTGAGGAAATAGCTAAAACCCCAGAGTAGCACTAACACAAATAAAATGTCTAAGTCACTCTTGGGTCTGTGCACTGGAATCTTATACAGTGACTCTTAACAACTAGTCCAGTGCTTGTGTGCTCATGAAGGTCCTGGTGTTCAAAACTTGACGATCAAACTCTGTTGTGCCCACTCTTGTTGGTGTGGGGATTTGTCTAAAGTAGCGAAATCCTTTTGTATTTTGTAACTTATACTTTACTTGCACTTGACTTTCCACAGAACAGTGATCTCTCACACACAAAGGGAGAGTTAAAGCTGCTGCACAGTCTCGTGAAAGCTTGGTGTTGGCAGGCTTTGCAATATTTTTTTTTCTCCACTCTTCTGTTTATATCTTGGTATCTTAGTGTTGCCTAAATTTGCATCTCTGTTGTAAATGCAACTGAATGATTTTTCACATGTTTTTATCATCTGGTTTATTCTTTTTGCAGTGCTTATTATTGTTGCAGTGTTTGTACTTTTCTTCTTTATGTGTAAGAGTTTTTTATGTGTTCTCAATATTCTTTTTCCTTTTTTTTTGCCATACAGGGCCTCACACATGGGCTATCTCATCACTCTAGACTGCTTTTTCATTCAGAGAGATAGAGAAAGGGAGAGACACCACAGCTCTCTCCCTCGCCCCGCCCTCTCTCACCATAGCACCTCCCATGTGATGCCAGGGTTTGTACCTGGGCCAAGCATTTAGCAAGGTATACACCCTACCCAGTGAGATATCTCTCCTGCCCTTGGTATTTCAGTATTAATTCCTTATTGGTTGTGTATATTATAGATATCCTTTCCCAATCTCTTCTCTTCCTTTTCCATGTTCACATTCTCAATTTTCATCGTCAGTCAGTCTTTATGACTAGTGTTTTCAGTGTTCTGTTTGAGAAGTGTTTCCTTAGCCTAAAGTCATGGAGACATTTTTCTGTATTAACTTTTAAAATGCTATTGCTTTGCTTTTCACATCTAACCTACAGTAAGTACATCTAGATGTGATTTTATGTTTGCTTTGTGGTAAGATGCTACCTCCCCCCACCCCCCCACATGATTATCCACTTGTCTGAGTTTTTTTTTTTAATTTTTTATTTAAGAAAGGATTAATGAACAAAAACCTAAGGTAGGAGGGGTACAACTCCACACAATTCCCACCACCCAATCTCCATAACCCACCCCCTCCCATGATAGCTTTCCCATTCTCTAGCCCTCTGGGAGCATGGACCCAGGGTCATTGAGGGTTGGAGAAGGTAGAAGGTCTGGCTTCTGTAATTGCTTCCCCGCTGAACATGGGTGTTGACTGGTCGGTCCATACTCCCAGTCTGCCTCTCTCTTTCCCTAGTAAGGTGTGTCTCTGGGGAAGCTGAGCTCCAGGACACATTGGTGGGGTCTTCAATCCAGGGAAGCCTGGCCAGCATCCTGATGGCATCTGGAACCTGGTGACTGAAAAGAGAGTTAACATACGAAGCCAAACAAATTGTTGAGCAATCATGGACCCAAAGCTTGGAATAGTGGAGAGGAAGTGTTAGGGAGGTACTCACTGCAAACTCTAGTATACTTCTGCTTTCAGGTATATATTTTGCAGTAGTTTATGGATACGTGTGAACATAAGCTCTCTCTCACAGAAACTGGTGTATATCTAGGTTTTGGGACTTTGTTAGAAAGTGAACCACCTGAGATGAAATTAGAGTGTACTATAAAAGGAAAGGTCTCACCCGAGTAATGAAGCTGAAGGGTTGTCATTCCACACGTGGAGTCTCTGGACACAGTCTGAGGTGAAGCATGTTGAGGTGGCAATCGTTGCGTTGGTTAGGTTGTGATCGGCGGATGCAATATTATTTGATATGGATTGGGAGAGGCTTATGGGAAAGTGGGCCCTATCCAAGGGTTCCAGGACTGGGGGAAGTAGGGGCTCTATAGTGGAGATGTGAGGTTCCTGCTGTCTTAGGGTTCAAAAAGACAATCGATAGTTAATGTTATTATCACATTATTTGGTAATTGGGTTAACTTTGAAAAGTCCTTTTGTTAGGGTTTGCTGTACAGTACCCAGTATCTTGTATATAGCTGTGCTATTGGATGCTTCTAATCTACCTGGTCTAGACTTTTGAGAGAGTCCGCATATCAAATACACAGCCTATATATTAAAAAAGATTCAGTTTGTGTTTTGAAAAACTTTGAGACATACAATTGATTTTCCCCCTCTCATATTAATTAACTAGTGATGTAATTTGTACTTGTATAGGAACATAATGAATAGTAACAAACACTTTATAGGATGATGACACACATGCAGGAATGTGCATGCATCACAAGAAGACAAGTTGATAGTCTCAAAGGAAATCTACACATAGATCCACCACCCACACCAAGACGTAAACTACAATTAACACATCCAAAACCACCTCTAGACCTCCTCATAACCTAATCCATGTGTTTTCTCCAAAGTAACCCAGATTCTGTTTCCAGCATTTCAATTTGTTCTTACCTTGTTTTTGCTTTATATAAGTGTAAACTTATAGTACTTAATCCTTTGTGTTTGTTTCTTTCTTAATATTAATATTAGTAATTTAGATTAATAAGATTAGCATTTTAAGTATTTTCATACATGTCTCTTGGTGCCTGTATGTTCATATTTCTGTTTAATAATGTCTAAAAATCAAAATTCTGTCAGTAGCGAAAAATGGGAAATGTAAGATTGCAGTAAGTACAATGAAAATATTCTAGAAGAATGAGTGCAGGGCCAGGAGATAGCTCACCAGGTAGGATGCATGGCTTGCTATGTGCAGTACCAGGTCCTAGCCTTAGCTAGAACACATGGGGCCTCCAGGCCACCCAGGAACACTCCTGTGCTGTGCTGTAAATCAAGTATGCACAAGGCCTTGGCCTTGCCGAGACGAAGGTTAAGGTCACAATAGGCACAGTTGTTGTGGATGTGTATTTCTAAGGCCCTGGAGAAGCTCTGTAGCAGTTCTGACCGTGAAGGTTTAGTAACTTGCCTAATAAATGCATTCACTCACCAAGTATTAATAGACTGCTTGTTATGTGCCTGCCGTTATTTTAGACTGGATATTGAGGACTGAAATACAGCCCGTCATTGGAAGTGCTGACTACCCTGCATGGGGATCTCAATATCTAAGGGCCTTTGTAATTTCTCCACAAGAAGTTCTGACTAATCTACTTGGGACTCTACTCTGACTCTAACCTATTGCCTTTGTTCTAAGTATAACGACAAATTCATTTATATAGTCCTAAATATATAGTCCTAAAAATGCAATTCGCTTTTATATATGGTTGATAAAAATATATATTGGTGTCAATACATATAACATCAATACCTATAAAAATGTAAATATACATACTCTTAGGCCCTACAGTTGGGGGAGAAATGTATCCTTTATATGTGCATAGATGTATACTCATAGATGTTTTGGCATCATTTCTTTTCTTTTTAAAGCAATGTTTCTTTCCTTTTTTAAGTTATATTTATTTATTTATTGAATACAGACAACGAGAAATTGAGAAGTAAGGAGGAGATAGAGAGGGAGAGAGACAGACAGACACCTGCAATGCTGCTTCACCACTTGCAAAGCTTTCCCCCTGCAGGTGGGAACCAGGTGCTCTACTGTATTTCTTTTTTTTCTTTTCTTTTCTTTATAAAAAGGAAACACTGACAAAACCATGGGATAAGAGGGGTACAACTACACACAATTCCCACCACCAGAACTCCGTATCCCATCCCTTGCCCTGATAGCTTTCCTATTCTTTATCCCTCTGGGAGTATGGACCCAAAGTCATTGTGGGATGCAGAAGGTGGAAGGTCTGGCTTCTGTAATTGCTTCCCCACTGAACATGAGCATTAATAGGTCAATCCATACTCCCAGCCTGCCTCTCTCTTTCCCTAGTGGGGAAGGGCTCTGGGGAAGTGGAGCTCCAGGACATATTGGTAGAGTTCTCTGTCCAGGGAAGTCTGGTCGGCATCATGCTAGTATCTGGAACTTGGTGGCTGAAAAAAGAGTTAACATACAAAGCCAAACAAATTGTTGACTAATCATGAACCTAAAGACCCCTTTGTGGGTCCCCATAGGACCTTGCCCTCAACATGGATCAACAATGGTAGAGAAGGTTCCATCCTCTGAAGGGAGGATGGACAACATACTCTATGCTACACCCGAGTCCTGGGTCCTGATATTGGGGCAGCTTGGAATGTTCCTACTCATGACCACAGAATGTGAGCTCAGATCTACAGGGATGCAGAGGTCACATAGGCTCCTAAGCTGAATATGGGTTCCAGATCAGATCAAATCTGTGGGGTTTACAGTCAACAATATTTATACCCCTTTTCCATATTAGGGAGCTACTCTCTTCCCTGATCCAGCTTTCTGGTCCTTTTTCCAGCCATGACATCATCTCCCCAGACAATAACTTGGATCCACCGGCATTATTTCTGCACCAATAAGAATGTGTCTATTCTCAGGGAATTAACTTAATCTATGTAGGCAGTCCTTAAAATATAGTACCATGCCATATTTGAAAAGCATGAGATGGGGGCTGGGTGGTAGTACACTGGGTTGAGTACACATATCACAATGTGCAAGTACCTGAGTTCAAGACCACAGTCCCCACCTGCAGGGGGAAAGCTTTGTGAGCTATGAAGTGATGCTGCAGGTGTCTCTCTGTCTCTGACTCTCTCCATCTCTATCCCACCCTTCCCTCTCTCTATTCCTGTCTCTGTCCAATAAATAAATTTGTATGAGGTACAACCATATATACTGATGGGCTGGTGGGAGGATAACAAAATGGTTATCAAGAAGACTGTCCTGTCTGAGGCTCAGAGGTCCCAGGTTCAATCCCCAGCATTACCATAAACCAGAGCTGAACTGTGCTCTGTTTAAAAAAATATAAAAACTAAATAAATATATGGAGCCATATATAATGGCATGCAAGGTATAATGATGTCCTATCTTAAAACAGGCTATGGAACAGCATATGTGACCTACACTTCAATAAGTTTATTTGTCCGTGAATATACTTTTATGTCCTATAACTGGGGTTAAGATTATGCAGGAGATCATTGTTTTCTACTTTATATCAATTTACATGTTTATATTATTTGAATATCTTTTCTTTATTGAGGATTAATGGTTTACAGTCAACAGTAAAATACAGTAGTTTGTACATGTACATTTCTCAGTTTTCTGCATAACAATTCAACCCCCTCTGGGTCCTTCTCTGCTATTGTGTTCCAGGACCTGAGTCCTCCCTCCCACCCCAAAGTCTTTTACTTTGGTGCAATACACCAACTCCAGTTCAAGTTCTGCTTTGTGTCTTCTTGATTTTCAACTTCCTTTTTTTATTAGTGATTTAATAATGATCAACAAGATTGTGGGATAAGAGGGTTATAATTCCATACAATTCCCACCACCAAAGTTCCATATCCCATTCCCTCCATTGGAAGCTTCCCTGTTCTTTATCTTTCTGGGAGTGTGCACCCATGCATGATCTCTATGGGGTGCAGAAGGTGAGAGGTTTGGCTTCCATGATTGCTTCTCCACTGGACATGGGCATTGACAGGTCGATCTATAGCCCCATCCTTTCTCTCTCTTTCCCTAGAAAGGTATGGTTCTGGGGAGGTAGGGTTCCAGGACATATTAGTGAGGTGAATATTTTAATATAAATGACCACAAGATTTTTTTTTACTATTAAAAGAGAGCTTCTCTTGTCTGAAAAAATTATTCTTTAAGGATCATCATTCCAATTTGTCATGGCCATTTGAAAACAGATCTTGTTTTACAACCACACATAAATTAGGAATAATGACAGATATTCTCCTCGGTCTGGATCATCAGCTAAAATTTATTCCCAAGATGTGTGCTTCTTATTTGACTTCTTCCCAGTCATTGACTCCTTGGCTCCCCCTGGGGCCTGTGACACAGTCCCAGCTCATACTTTCCCCTAGACCGTGCTCTATAGCCTGTTATTTCTAACCCACTAAGTCTTTCATTTTAATTATTGCCACCGGGGTTATCACTGGAGCTCAGTGCTTATGTACCAAATCCACCACTCCAGGCAGCCATTTTTCTCTTTTATTTGATTGGATAGGGAGAAATTGAGAGGGGGAAGGGAGATAGAGAGGGAGAGAGAAAGAGAGGCACCTGCAGCTACTGCTTCACTGCTCATGAAACTTCCCCCAAAGGGTGAGTGCTATGGGCTTGAACCTGGGTCCTTGAGCATGGTAATATGTGCACTCAGCCAGGTGCCCAACATCCTGACCTCTAACCCCACTAATTCTTAATCCCCTGTGCCCACTGTTGTCGCCCCTTCTGGCTTGATTAAGAGTTTATGGGCCTTCCAGTGTACATCTTTCTACTTCCTTTTGGACCCATTAGTGACCAAAATGTCATGACTATATAATACTACACATATACAGTATACTACCCCTGTTGCAGATAACCATATTTTCACTGTATTTCCTAGCCATCTTGCAAATGAGCAGAGTCAAAAGTAACTAATTCAAGGGAAGGGGGAAATAGCATCATGGTTATGCAAATAGACTCTCATGTCTGAGGCTGAGGTCCCAGGTTCACTCCCCAACACTACCATTAACTGGAACTGAGCAATATTCTGTGTTTTTTTTTAAAGTAACTAATACATTCACAGAGGCAAAATACTGAACAAATTTAGTTATCAATGAATTGAGATGATTTATTTGGAAGACCTCTCTTGTATCTTTTATTTTAATTAGCAATTTAATATTGATATACAAGATTGTAAGATATATAATTGTAAGAGGGGTGCAATTCTATACAGTTCCCACCACCAGAGTTCTGTGTTCTACCCTTTCCACTGGAAACTTCCCTATTGTTTATCTCTCTGGGAGTATGGACCAAAATTATTTTTGAGGTGCAAAAGGTAGAAGTTCTGGCTTCTGTAATTGGTTTTTTTATTGGACAAGGGTATTGGTAGGTTGATCCATACCGCCCAGCCTGTGTCTATCTTTCCTTAGTGGGGTAGGGCTCTGGAGAGGTGAGCTTCCAGGAAGCACTGATGAAGTCATCTGCACTGAGAAGTCAGGATGGAATCATAGTAACATCTAGAACTTAGTGACTGAAATGCAATAAGATGGAAAACAGGACAAACATGTTTAATGAACAGGAGCCATAAAGTGGGAATAGCAGATAAGACTAGGGACATTGGGGTAGAAGGGAGATAGGAATTCTATTTCAGTAATATTCCTAGGAGCCTATGTCTTAATAATCTTTGCTTGAACTTGATAGCTAACATGGGGGTGAGCCAGAAATATTTTATGGGAAGATAGTGTCAGAGGTGAGAGTAGAACTAGGAAGCAGGATTAGGGCAGAGAGTTGCCCTCAAAGTTGAAGAAGATATATAAATGCTATTAACTATTTACCACAATGATCTAACCCAGAGCCCATATTTCCCACAGGAGCCTGCACAACCTGTGAGTCCCTGTCAGCTCACACTCCATAGTCACAGCTGGGAACATTCTAGGTTGTCTAGAAGGCCTCTCATGTTCTTCTTTTATAATGATCTGGGACAGTGAGGTGTCAGTGGTTTGGACACTGAAGACCTTCTTGGAAGGGAGTTCTCTTCTAAACAAGACCTGCAGCAGGGCCTGTGGTTTACTAAGAAAGTCACTAAGCTATAAGGATTAAATTGGTAATCTTCTACCTAAAACGGGCCTCTCAGGAACAGACTTAATGTAGTGCCACTGTGTCACCTATGACATGACTGAATTGTTTGTGGATTAAGTGTCTTGTAAGGAAGTTGTAATGTGGTAGCACAAGAGTGGTGTTAAACAGACTTTATTTGGACCACACTACATTTCATTTCTGAAAAATAGAAGAAGTTGTGTCCAATCTTAAAACATCAGAATATTGAGGACTGGACAGTGGTATAGACGGTTGAGCACACACCTTACCAAGTACAAGGCCCTGGATTTGAGCCCCTGCTTCCCACGTGCAGTAGGGACACTTCATAAGTGGTGAGTCACATCTGCAGGTATTTATCTTTCTCTCTCCCTCTCTGTCTCCTCCTCCCCTCTCAATTTCTCTCAGTCCTATCAAATAAATATACAAAGAAAAAAATGAGGAAAAAATGACCGCTAGGAACTCTGGATTTGTAGTGCAGGCACCAAGTCCCAGTGATAATCATGGTGGCTATAAATAAATAAATTTTTTAAAAATCAGAATATTCACCTACACCTCCATTTATATTCACAGCTTTGTTTCAAATATGGGAGGCTGGGGCACCGCTGAGCCAGTTGTTCAATGGCAATAGCTGGCAGAGCTGAATAACAATAGCCCCCTCTGTATAATAGCCCACCACTCCTCTGTATTGCCTGGCTGCCACCTACAGGCATATGCCTTTGCAGCCTCTGTGCTTGGCCTTGTGCAAAATGCACTGTTAGGCAAAACAGATTAACATCCCTATATTGGCTCAGTTCTGTCTGCCCTAACAGATTTACTCTACTCTTGCCCTGTGGCTGCTGGTTGGGTTTAGCTAGTGGGGAGACCCTAAAGATACCAGAAGAACTAGAAAACTGAGGTCAGCGTATTCCTCCTCTGGGCCCTGTCCCGATAGTAGGGCTGCAGCAAACATATGATTGGCAGAGGCATTACTGAAAGGCCCAGTCAAGGCCCCAGATAACTTCCTTTCCCGTTTTCCTTTTAACCTTTGTTATGCCTTTGCCTCTCATTTTTCTCCTTTTTAATTGTGTTTCATATACTTGCCTTTAAACTAGGCTGTTTGTGGCTTGGGTTTTAGTTTAGGTTGGAGCTCTCTATTTGCCAGGCTGAAGCTCTTGGCTCAATCCCAGGCATTGCATGTACCAGAGATGTTCCCTCCCCCACCCCCTCTTCACTAGGTTATGTGGAGGGGAAGACAGAGGGGAGTAACTGACTGAGCAGAGGTAGAGAGGCGGAAGTGTTCACAGGGTGTTTAAGATCTGCTGAGTGCAGCTAAATGAGGACCAGAATAGTAGACCACAGAAGGTAGAACTAAGCCTTCAGCCACTAACAGTAGAACAATGAAGGCAAGTCACCTAGTTCAGGAAAATGGAGGCTGGATGGATGGGAAACCAGGGCCGCCGTCGCATCCCCTCCCCTAACTCTAGTGAGAACAAAATTTGTGCTGTGACAGTGTCTGAGCTCTCACCGTCACTGGAGCACACTGGGACGTAGGAGCCCTGACCTGACTATTAGGAAGCCTCATGCCTGGTGACCCATTGGCATGACCCATCCTGCTGCTTTCATTTGCAAAATAGCACTGTGACTTTGCACCTGCTGCAGATTTAAGCTTTGATTGGAGTGCACATGATTAGTTTGTGCTGAAGTCACATATCCGTATCCTAGCCGCAAGGACTGTTGGGAAGTGAAGCATCTAACCTGTTCTTTGTTTACACTCAGTGATGGGCCCTGCTTTTAATTCATAAGCCAGGAAAGTTTCCAAGAACTGGAGGTGATTTGGAAGCTGACAATCAAAACAGAAATATTTTAATTATATTTTATTAGTAATTTACAACATTACGAGATAATGTGTATAATTATGTTTCCTGTTTGTTTTTAATAATCTTTATTTATGTATTGGATAGAGACAGCCAGAAATCGAGAGAGAAGGGGGAGGTAGGGAGAGAGACACCTGCAACACTGCTTTACCATTCACAAAGCCTTCCCCCTGCAGGTAAGGACTCCGGGCTCGAATCCGGGCCCTTGCACATTGTGACATGCGCTCTCAGCCAGGTGTGCCACCACCTGGCCCCCATAAGGATAGAATTCTTTTTTTTTACAGAGAGAAATCGAGAGAGGCCAGGAAGACAGAGGGGGAGATAAAGATAGACTCCTGCAGACCTGCTTCACCGCCTGTGAAGCAAACCTCCTGCAGGTGGGGAGTCAGGGGCTCGAACCGGGATCCTTACTCCGGTCCTTGCGCTTTGCGCCATTTGTGCTTAACCCACTGTACTACCACCCGGCCCCCAAGAATATAATTCTAAGCAACTAAAGATTTGTGCTCCCAGCTCCCTCCAGCAGTGACCACAATAGTTCTCCCAAGGTCACAGGTATGGGTTGACTGTATACTTTTTTTTTCCAGTTCATGTGTCAAAAAAAAAAATATTCACTGAGCCCTTGCCTCTATAATCTTCCCCACATTGTTTAACTCTTCCTCTGAAGTCCTAGTGTAATTATCTTTGAAGTCACTCGTTTGACATTTGCCTCCTATAGCTTTGGATGTTCACACAGCATGTGACCATCTCTCAAAGTTTCTAAGCAGCGTGGGGGCAGGGACCATGAATTTCCCGTCTGCTGTTGCAAGTGCAGGTGCCAGGGAGTTGCTCAGCCAGCGTCAGGGAGATCTTTATTAATCGACTGGTCAGAGCAGTGAGCAAGTACTGAGAAGCAGAGGGAGTGAAGAGATTATGACTTTCCACTAGTATGATATTTTAGGGAAGCAGCAGAAACATTCTGAATTGAATGTGGAGGGGAAACAATGACAGACAGACATAAGACCTCCCCTAAAAACACAAACATCAATCCAACTAAGTAACAGCTGGAGCTTTTGGTGCCCTCTTGGGGAGCTGATAGTCCTATCACTCTGTCTGTGCCAAAGTCCAGCCTTGGGCCGGGGAGATAGCATAATGGTTCTGCAAAAGTCTATCACGCCTAAGGCTCTGAGGTGTCAAATTCAGTCCTTAACACCACTATAAGCCAGAGTTGAGCAGTTCTCTGATAGAAATGTTTTTAAAAGGAAAGAATCAGAATATGTGAGAAGAGTTTATGTAGTGATTCTGTTTGATAGAACTGTTTAGTTATTTTATTTTGCCACCAGGATTATCACTGGGGCCCAGTGCCTACACTGCTCTATCCTTCCTGTGGCCATTGTTTTTCCTTTTCCTTTTCTCTTTTTTCTGTAGAGGGTGAGAGAAAGAGAGGGGGTGGGAGAAGAGTCTTTATTTTTTAATTGGATTAGTGACTTAATACTGATTTACAAAATTATAAGATAACCAGGGTATCATTCTACACTGTTCCCACCCAGGCATCTATATCCCTATTCCTCTCCACTGGAAACTGCAGTAGTTCTCCCAAGGTTACAGATATGAGTTGACTATTATTTCTATAACTGTCTATCTATATTCATATATATTTGCCTTTTTTTCCCTATGGCTCTGCTTTCTCTTCCTTTCTAAGTCATACCTACGCCTATTACTACTTCTGAATGTCCTTCCTTTTTTCCTCTTTTCTCTCCAGGTCCTGATGCAATTGGAGTTCAGAGCCCTCTGGTCATCTTCCCCTATCATTCCTCCCCCTCTGTGAGTATAGAACGACATTTGGGGGGGTGGGTGTAGTAGGTGGGAGTTCTGGTTTCTGTATTTGCTTCTCCACTGGATATGGGTATTGGCAGGTCGAGAAATACCCCCAGCCTGTTTCTATCTTTCCCTAGTCGGGGGGGCTCTGGAGAGGTTCCAGGAAGCATTGATGAGGTCATCTTCCTAGGAAAGTAAGTATGGAATCATTATAGCATCTGCAACCTGGTGTCTGAAAGGCTATGAGATATAAAGCAGGACAAAATAATTAATGAACAGGAACCAAAAAGTAGGACTAGAACAGATGAGAATAAGGTCTTAGGGTGGAAAGAAGCTAGGAAGTCTATTTTAGGTATGTTCTTAGGGGCCCATGACTGTGGTAATTTTTGCTTGAGCTTGATAGCTAACATGGAGGTGAACTAAAAATACTGTCTAGGAAGATGGTGTCAGAGTTGAGAATAGGGCTAGAAAGTTGGATTAGGGTAGAGAGTATCTCTCAAACTTGAAGAAAATCTATGAATAAAATTAACTGTTTACCCCATCCACCTGACTCAGTGCCCATATGCATTCATATGGAGCACAGGAGCCTGTTTAACTTGTGACTCCATGGTCACAGCTGGGAACATTCTCGGTGCACTCATTATAGGACTAGTGTTCCTTCAGTGGCAGGGTGGGATGACCCAGCCTCCCTTTGGAGAGTGGATCAGTCCCTACCATTGTTACTTCATAGTGAGGACAAGGTCCTGGAGTGGCCCACATGTCGTTCCTAATGGAAGTGGCCAGTGATGGTGCAGAGAGAGATCAATTAGAGGTCCAGGCTCATTATATCAATGTAGGAATCCAAGGACTCCCTGACTAGGGCTCCAGATGATGGGGTGGTCTGGTAGTGACCAAAATGGCCATTAAGTGAGTCAGTTAAAGAAGAAAATCTTCATGAGAGACTGCTTGTGAAGCTGCCCACCTACAGGTGAGGACTAGGGACTTTAAACCCAGATCTGCACACATGGTAACCTGTGCCTTCTATGCAGCCCCTTTTAGTTAAAGTTTTAAGATACTTAAAATGATAATCAAATGACAACAAAACAGTGTGATTGAACTTTATGAGATAAGGCAGGTGGGAATGGTGCAGGATAAGCAGTTACCAGCTAAAAATAAGTTTCTGGCTTAGTCTTCATCCACTGCCACCCCCCCCCCACCTTCTAGGCCACTTCACCAGACAGATGCTGTTATAGCATGGGTGCTGCCGGCTCAGAAGGGAGAAAAGATGAGCATGTAATTCCTTGGGCAAAGGGCAGCCTGGGCACTGTGCCTTCAAATGAACACAGGTGGGAAACATGGAAGGCATCTCTGCTGTGTGTGCATCCATTATAGCTTCATACCCTCCCTCCCTGCTCAAATGGTAATGAAATGCTTCCCAGCATGCTTTCATAGGCAGGATCTACTCCAAAAAGAAAAAGTCACTAATAAACAGTTGCAGGTGGCTTTGTTATTTGCCTGGGCTCCTATGGGCCCCTGCTGCCATGTGTCCATCAAAGGGAACAATGCAGGCGGCTCACCATGTGACTGCTTGGTCTTGTGTTAAGTGACTGAATGGACCCATTTCCCTGGGTGAGATGACTGGTGTTTGCACTTACAAGTCTCTAAGAAGAAGAAATATTGGGAGCAATTTCTATAACGAAAAAAAAAAACTTGAAAATCAGATGTGTGGTTTTCCTCTATTGTGCTGCATCTGGTTTCTGTAGAATGAATCTTATTGATGCCAGTTTCAAGGTTGCTATTCTTTGTGCTTTTAAACCAAGGTCAAGCGAGAGGCAGCTCAGAGTCCTTGAGATTGTCATTGACAAGGAAAACAGAAGCTTTATAGCTGGAGCACTAATTAATCACTTTGAGAAAAATAGAAATAGAAAAATAGAAATACACACAAGACTTTACATGTCAACAAGTAAGAAAACCTCATATGAGTATAAATATACTGTAGGGCACATTAAAGTATGGCTAGATAACTTTAGGGGAAAATATAAAATTGTTTTATTGTACTATCTTCCCAAGCCACTGTAGTCAACACCACAAGTATGAAGTTTCAGAGGTAACTGTCCTAAGTAAAAAACTGAATCTTTATTGGCAACATGTTTTACTGGGTTCCAATATTCCATAAATAACTTATGACAAAGAAAGCTATTAATAGCATGTTTCTCTTCTAAAAATGTATTTATTTTAATATTTATTGGATAGACACAAAGATAAATTGAGTAGGAAGGGGAGGGGAGAGAGAGACAACTGCAGCACTTAATACAAGAAAGATAATAAGAGGGGCCAGGTGGTGGCACACCTGGTTGAGCACACATGTTATGATTTTCAAGGACTCAGGTTTGAGCCCCTTGTCCCCACCAGGGGGAAAGCTTCATAAATGGTTAAGCAGTGCTGCAGGTGTCTCTCTGTCTCTCCATCTCTATTTCCCCCTCCCCTCTCCATTTCTGGCTGTCTCTATCCAATAATAAATAAAGATAACAAAAAGAAATTATTGAGAGAAAGAGAGGGAGGGAGAGGGAGAGAGGGAGAGAGGGAGAGAGAGAGAGAGGGAGAGAGGGAGAGAGGGAGAGAGGGAGAGAGAGAGAGAGAGAGAGAGAGAGAGAGAGAGAGAGAGAAAGGGAAGTAACCAGGGCATAGCTTGACTCTGGTGTAGTGTGGTGCTGGGGTTAAGCCTGCAGTCTATGGGATTTCTGGCATGCAAATTGACACTTTAACAGACTGAACTGTATCCCCCATACTGATGATAAGTATTTAAATTTTCACGTGAAAAGTATTTGTTTTAAAGTCACAAGGCTACTAATTTTGATCAGTTTTTGTCTGTTTGTTTTTAGCAAGCCTTAATTGCACCAATGGATGTGTCAGGTGGGATAGAACAAGTTCACTGCAGACAATATAGTTGAGATATAAGACTGAAATACCTGAGAGGCAGAGTTTATTCATAGCAAGTTCACAACTGGTACTTCTTGTCAGTTGCTAGCTTGAATATTTGATTGATTTTTGTTACCTTAGAGATGCTTGACTTACATGAAAATTTAAAACTCGTTTCCAGGAAGGAATTTTTTTTAGTGATTTAATATTGATTTATAAAAGTATAAGATAACAGGGGTATAATTCCACACCATTCCCACCAGAGTTCTGTGTCCCTATTCCCTCCACTGGAGATGGTAGTCTTTCTCCCATGGTCACAGATATGGGTTGACTATTATTTCTATAACTGTCTAGATTTATATATAAAGCCCATTTTTTTTTTCAGACAACATCAGGTGTGTTTAGAGTGGTATGGCCATAGATAATTTGCTCATTTTTCCTATGGTCTTGCCTTTTCTTCCTTTCTAAGACACAGGTATACATATTACTGCTTATGAATGTCCTTTCCTTCTTTCCTCTTCTCTCTCTGGGTCTTAATGAAATCGAGGCTCAGAGCCCTCTGGTAGTCTTCCCCTAACATCTCTCCCCTCTGTGGACAGGGACCAAAATTGTTTTTACGATGCAGAAGGTGGGAGATTTGGATTCTTCACTGCATATGGGCATTGGCAGTTCAACCCAGAGCCCTCTCCAATAAGTAATTCTGTTCTGCTTTATTATAAATTACTATCATCACGCCTCTGTAACAACACAGATGCCTCTTATTTCAGAAGATAATGTGAGCAGAGGAACATGTCATTCTTTCAGTATGTAAAGAAATCAAACAGGTTCAATCCCCTGCACCACCATAAGCCAGAGCTGAGCAGTGCTCTGGTAAAAAAAAAAAAAAAAAAAAGAAAAAAAAAAAAAAAAAAGAAAGAAAGGAAGGAAGGAAGAAAGAAAGAAAGAAATCAAATAGTTTGTATAATAACTTCCTTTATTGCACACATATGTAATTAATATCTGCCCATTGAAACCTGATAGTGGACTAGAGATAGTTTTTTAATATTTATTTATTCCCTTTTGTTGCCCTTCTTGTTTTATTGTTGTAGTTATTCTTATTGTCATCGTTGTTGGATAGGACAGAGAGAAAATGGAAAGAGGAGGAGAAGACAGAGAGGGGGAGAGGAAGATAGACACCTGCAGACCTGCTTCAATGCCTTTGAAGCAACTCCCCTTCGGGGGGGGGGGGCAGGGGCTTGAACCAGGATCCTTACGGCAGTCCTTGTGCTTTGCATCACTTGCACTACCACCCGACTCCCTAGAGATTGTTTTAAGCAGTGGGATATAGCAATGTTGGAACAATGTGCCCAGTGTTTGTGCCCTCAGAATTTTGGATCTAGTAAGGGGCCCAATTCCTTTTCTGACAAGAGCAAAAAATGTCAGAAGGCCACTCAAGCCAGTGTGGGAGGTCAGTGGGCATTACCCACAGGAGGCAGCTTCCAAATCAAAATCCACAAGAGAGAAGAGGATTAAGTAGACTGAAGAAAATAGCAGCTTTCCCAGCAGTAGCAAAAGCAACTGTTCTGGAGAGAAGAAAGACTTTGAGGGGATTAGGATCTTTTCAGCAGAGTCTCCAGTTTAGCTTTTGAGAACAAAACTTGTGAGCGATGAGGTTCTGAAAGGTGAGTGAAGGCAATGCCAACTTGGTTCTGAGACAGGACCTGTGTCCCCTCCACGCCTTGGTAACCTCAGATCTGTGGTAGTGACAGTGGGTTTGTACGGTAGCCCAACATTTGACAAGCTTTCAAAGCACACCAGTGCCCTGCCCTCGTCTTTTATCATTAGATCAGAATCCTGGAGCATAGCTATTTCCCGAAATTAATTTCAGTCTGCAACTAAGCTGGAGAGTGTTGCTGATTTATGTGACATTTAAATTTAAGTTTGTATTGCACCCAAGCAAAGAACCCGGCCGGGGAGGTGGTGGTGGGTAGGAGGTCGAGAGGGTATGGTGCATGATGTAGGAAATGGTCCTAAGTTGGAGTTGAGAACATTTTGCAAAAGCCATTTGTGGGGAGATCAGGAATTGTACCCATATGCCAGCTATACTGTAAGCCATCATGGCCCAATAAAGAGTTATATGTTTAAATCTCCAGACAGATTAGCATGATTCCTGCAAACACTACACCCTTTGTTAAATTAATTTAATTATTTATTCATTTATTTATTACCAGAGTACTGCTCATCTTTGGCTTATGGTAATGCGGGGATTGAACCTAGGACTTTGGAGCCTCAGGCATGAGAGTCTCTGTGCATAACCGTTATGCTCTTCCTCTCCCCCCCCCCGCCTGCCCCCTTTGTTACATTTTAAACATTTTGATCTATGTATTTTTAGTGTTCATCTCTGTCGTGAACAAAATCTAAATGTTCCCTTGCAATACAGAGCTGAAACTAGAAACATTAGGAAATGATAAATACAATTCAATAAACTATTGGTCGGCACCACTGAAGTGGACAGAGTAGCTTATTCTTGGACCAGATGATTGAAGACTAGGATTCTTTGACGATTTTGGTTTTAGTTTTGCAATACCTCTCACAAGCCCAAGAAATTATGAGGATCAAGAGTCATTTCCTTCTCTCTCTCTCTCTCTCTCTCTCTCTCTCTCCCCCTCTCTCTCTCTGGAAACTGTGGCCTCGTACACGTATGATTTCACTGATTAAAATGCCTTTTTCTTTCATTCATACTGAGAAGAGAGTGGTATGGGCACCACAGCACCTGAACTTCCTCCATAGCCACAGCACCTCCCAAGTGGCACCAGGGCTCAAACCTGGGGCTTAAATCTGTCTTTGTGACCCCATGACATTTTTCATATTTTTAACTGTCTTTAAATTGGTTTACTAGAGGGTTAATGGTTTACAGTATAGTTGTTGGCACATGGGTACAATTTGTCATCTCCTTGTGATAGGTGTCTGCAACATACTCTCACCCCCAATTTAGGTCCTTCGCCATCATGCACCAGGACTCCCTACCCTCTCCACCTACCTCCCTTGTCCTCAGTAGCAACCTTCATTGATCATACTTCGTGCTCTGATTTAGTTTTAGTAAAGTGAAGACTGAGAACCCCTTTAAGTGAGATTATCGTCACTGAACTAAATAATGGGCAGCATGCTTTTCAGAAAGATATTAAGAGCATTTTTAACAAAGTAAAATAACAATTAGTGCATGTTGTTTCTCAGCTCATTCTAAGAGCTCAGTACAGGGTAGTTATCAAATTTAGACAGGACAGTGCACACATATATACATACATGAGAAGTGGGGAAGAGTGTGAATGAGCAATAACTCAGTAACACAGATGCAAAGATCTGAATAACACATTATCAAGTTAGTGGACTCAATAATACATTTAGACTCTAAAGTCTACCTTGGAGCACAATGGTTCAGCGTTAAAAAAATGGTAAGAATGAAATCTAATACGTTCCAAGGGAAAAGTAGGAATGATATAGATATATACATATATATGTAGATATAGATATGTTTAATAGATATTGAAAATGAAGTGACATGCACCAACCATTCTAGATTTTAGGGGGGAAATAGACATTTTGAAATGTAAGACTAATTAAGTCTATGAAAACATTTTAAATGTAAGAAAAAATAGGAACTGTCTGATAAGCTAGTAACAAAACAGAAATGTCTCTCTCAGCACTGCAGACATGCAGTAGCTTAGTAGCTTCAAGTAAAGTTAAAAAAAAAAAAAACTTGAGGGGGTCTGGCGGTGGCGCAGTGGGTTAAGCGCACATGGCGCAATGCGCAGGGACCGGCGTTAGGATCCCAGTTCGAGCCCCCGGCTTCCCACCTGCAGGGGAGTCACTTCACAGGCGGTGAAGCAGGTCTGCAGGTGTCTATCTTTCTCTCCCCCTCTCTCTCTGTCTTCCCCTCCTCTCTCCATTTCTCTCTGTCCTATCCAACAACAAAGCAATGTCAACAATGGCAATAATAACCGCAGCGAGGCTGCAACAACTAGGGCAACAAAAAGGGGGAAAAATGGCCTCCAGGAGCGGTGGATTCATGGTGCAGGCACCGAGCCCAGCAATAACCCTGGAGGGAAAAAAAGAAAAAAGAAAAAAAAACTTGAAAAAGGAATCAAAGTATAAATTCTGTAAAAGAAAAAATAGCTGTGATTCACAGAGCTGTATTTCCTTTGAAACTTTTAAGAATTCCATAATTAAAAAGTAAAAAAATTCACATTATCATGTTCAGGGACCCAGGTTCAAGCCTTTGGACCTCACCTGTGGGGGAGAAGCTTCATGAGCAGTGAAGCAGTGCTGCAGGTGTCTTTCTGTCCCCTCTCCCATACCTAACTCAATTTCTCTGTCTCTATCCAAAGTAAAGAAAACATTTTTAAAAAATAGAAAGTTCTAAAAAGTACCCAGGAAGTTAGTGAATAAGTTAATTATACTGAAGTGTATCATTTTAAAAATGTATTCCTAAAACACTGGTAATTACTAGTTCTTCTTCTTCTAGCGTTTGCCCTTCTTCCATAGCCAGTCAACAGCGTCAGGTTGAGCCTGATGTAACGTTTCGAGACCTCCTTTGAATCTGGAGAGGTGGCAGTCGTTGACTACTAGTAAATATAAATAGCACACAAAATTGTCACATCTGTATCTATAGAACAATCCGTGGATAAACCAAGAATGACATGCTTAAGAGTTAAGTGGAGAAAATTATGCAGCTTCACTAGGAAGCATGGAAAGGTATGAAAAACATGGATCTCGATGATGTCTGCTTGAAGGTTAGACTGAGGACTGTGAAAGGATCGTTTCCTTCTAAATTAACCTAGAAGAACAATGCAGTTCTGGTCATTGTACTAATCAAATGTAGACTGGAACTTCTAGCATGCCAAAAAAAAAAATTATTTGGTTTCATTGGAAATAGAAATGTACAAAAAAAGAAGGATTTTCTTCAGTTATAGAAATGTGTTCTACATATGATAAAGAGGTAAAATAATGTGCCATTAGCCTAGGAAGAAATACATAGATCCTAGAAAAGAATAGATTACAGAGCCATACTATATGGAATATATATAATGACTTTCATCTTAATGGAGGGAAAATCAATGTTTTTTAATTTAATTTACTTTTTTATTATTATTATTATTATTATTATTATTATTTTTTTTTACTAGAGCACTGCTCAGCTCTGGCTTATGGTGGCATGGAAGAATTGAACCTGGGACTTTGGAGCCTCAGGCATAAGAGCCTCTTTGCGTAACCACTCTCCTAAACCCACCATACAGAAATGAACTTTCTTATAAATGGTATGATCTCAAGTGTGTATAGTTTGGGAAGAATAATATCTGTGCTATATACAAATGCAAATGCCAAATAGGCAAAACACCTTAAATTAGAAAGGAACATATAGAGGCTGGGGGTAGCTCACCGAGCAGAGCACATTCTCTACCCTGCACAAGGGTCTGGATTTGAGCCCCAGCACTACATGGGAACACCACGACACCAGAGGAATTCCAGTAATGACAGGTGATGGGGTTTCTCTCTCTCCCACTCTGTCTTTGTCTCTGTCTCTGTCTCTCTCCCTCTCCTCCTCCCCCTCCCCCCTGTCCCCCTCCCTCTCCTGCTCCCTCCGCCTGCCCCTCCCTCTCCCTCTCCCTCTCTCTCTCTCCCCCTCCCCCTTCCTCCTTCCTTCCCTCTCTCATAATGAAGAAATTAGCCTAATGAGGATGCTCAACAGTAGTGTCATGAATGCAGGAGGTTCTGTGACACAAAAAATAAGAAGTAAGAGTAAAAATGATAAGTGTACCTGAAGAAAAATGTAGCAGAGCATTTCCATGTTCTTGATAAAAGGGGCCTCCTTAGGACAGTGAACAAAGAAACCACAAAAATTAATGACATTTGCCAATAAGAATTGAAATCATTTATTTCACAGAAGAGTGAAAGGACTATGGGGGTGTATTTACAGGACATCAATCAGACAAATAATTGCAATCTAGATTGTTTTTAAGATCTTAAAACAATAAGGAAATGACAGATATAACCAGGAAAATAAAAGCACCAAAAGGGATGGAGACACAACTTGTAAAAGAATCCAAATAAGCACTAACGAGGCCAATAAAGCACAGCTTCACTAGTAATTTTAACTGTCATAGCAGCACTTTGCCTCAAATATTTTTAGCAATAGTAACTGGAGCATTTGCAAATATAGAGGGGACACGAACATGTCTACACATTGTTAGTGGGGCAATGCTGCTGTAACTATTTATTTATTTATTTATTTATTTATTTATTTATTTATTGTCACCAGAGTTACTGCTGCAGTTCCATGCCTCCATAACAAATCCACTACTTCCGGCAGCCATTTTTCCTTTCAGCTTAGTTTTTGATACAGACATAGAGTAATTGAGAGGGGAGAGAGAGGAAAAATAGAGAGAGACCTGCAGCACTTATGAAATTTCCCTGCCCTACAGGTGAAGACTAGGGATTTGAATTCTGGTCCTTGATATGAGTGCTCTACTGAGGGCATCTCTGCCTGGGCCCTGTAACCTTTTAAAGGGGTGAATTGTTAATAGTTATCAAAATTGTAAGTAAATCCAGAAAATCAAAGAACCCAGAAAATCAAATTCCTCATAATAATTTCTACTGAACAATCACATATGCACCCAACCCCAAATGGAATTTTTGGGGAATTTCCAAAAGTGAATATTTGAAACCTACCTACTTAAGAATATCAATAAAGAGCAAATGTTCAGGTTACATCTATATAATGAAATGCTAGAAAACTAGGTAGTTAAGAGACTAAGGCATGACACTATGTAATAGAATAGAAACAGCTGCACAAGCTATTTCTGAGACCTTAGATGATCCAGGTTCTAACCCTGGCACCAACTTAAGCCAGAGCTGAATAGTGCTCTGTTTCTCTGTCTCCCTCTCTTTCTTTCACATTAAAACTGAAAAGAAAAAGAAAAATCTCCAAAATAAGCAGTTCACAAAATCAAGAAAAGTTTCTATTTTATGCTTAGTTTTTTACCTTTGCCTGTCCTGCTTCCAGAAGTTTTTTTTTTTTTTTCAATCAATCTCCCACTCTGCCTATCTCCTTTTATAAATCACTTGAACTCATATCTTTATCTCAAGATCTGTTTCTAGGCCAGTCAACCTAAGATAGACTCTTCAGAGGAAAATCTCCACACTTGACCTTAGCAAACTACTAACGAGAACTTATACAAGATGCCCCTCACGAAACACTCCTCCGTGTATATAAGCAAATGATCAAACGTGTTTCAGAGGCTACATGACATATTGCTTACAAAGAGTTCCCACTGGATTGAGAGAAGATGAATGAAATGTAGCATACGTTTCTATAACTGAGAAAATCCTTCTTCTTTTTTTTTGTACATTTCTATTCACTCTGCACTTCTATATTGTCTGAATTTTTTTTTCAAATCCTTTTATTGGGATAATAATAGTTTGCAGTACAGTTGTTGACACATCGGTATAATCTCTTATCTCCCCAGGATAGGTGTCTGGAAGCTACTCCAAGTACCTACTTAAGTCCTTCTGCACTGTCCTGCACTGACTGGTTTCTGTGTTCTGTGAATAAATCTCCAGAAGAGGAATTGCCATATTATAAGGTAGGTCCATTTCTAGTGCTGTGAGAAATCTCCGCATTGTCTTCCACAGGGGCTGAAACAATGTACATTCCTATCAACGATGTAAACGTCTTTCTTTACCCCAACATGTTTGCCGGCACTTCTTGTTTCTGCCCTTTCTAACATATGACATTCTCACAAGTGTGAAGTGGTAGTTCCTTGTCTTTATTTGCATTTCTCTGAAATTAGTAACGAGCATTTTTTCATATGCCTGTTGGCCTTTGAATATCCTCTTAGGTGAAGATTCTGTGTCCTCTCCCCAATTTTTAATGGGGTTGCTTGATTATTTTGTTGCTGAGTTTTGTGAGCTCTTTACATATTTTGGTTATTAGCGCTTTATCTGATGTATATCATAGAAAGATATTCTCCTGGGGGCCAGGCAGTGGCGCACCTGATTAAGAGCACACACTACAGTGCACAAGGACCTGGGTTCAAACCCCTGGTCCCCACCTGCAGGAGGAAAGCTTCACGGATGGTGAAGTAGAGCTGCAGGTGTCTCTCTGTCCCTCTACCTCTCTAACTCCCCTCCCCTTCTCAATTTCTCTCTATCTCTGTCCAATAATAAATAAATTTAAAATTTTTTAAACTTTAAAAATAAATAAATATCTTCTCCCATTCTGTAGGCTGTCTCTCTATTTTTGATGATGGTTCCTTTTGCTATGCAGAAGCTTTTAAATTTGATGTAGTGACATTAGTTTCTTTTCATTTTCTTTTTCCTTGCTGTTGAACTTGATTCCTCAAAGACATTTCTGACACAAACATCGTGAAGTTACCAGTAGATGTTTTCTTCTATATATTTGTTAGTTTCCAGTCTAATGTCCATGTCTTTGATCCATCTGGAGTTGTCTCTTGTGCATGGTGACGTGAGGCGGTCCTGCTTTATTTGTCTGCACATTTAAACACAATTTTCCCAGCATTATTTATGCAAGTGACTCACCTTTCTCCATCTGATATTTTGAGCCCCTTTGTTGTAAATTAGCTACCTGTAAGTATGGAAGTGTCTGAAAATTTTACTGTAAGTATGAATGCAAATATTATAAGTGTGATAGAAAAGCATTTATTACAGCAAACATGAGTTCAAATATTACAAATATAGTCATAAAAAATGGCCACCATTGTGTCTGTAAAATAGTCTTCAAATTAGGTTTAGGTTATTCTAGAACTATACAAAATCTTCCCAAAAGGTATATGGAACCAAGAACTTTAAGAAAAGCTATTTCTAGATCCTAATTTACATATGTCCTCTTACCTAGAACTAATTCTGCTGACCTTTTCTTGACCTGTGATTTTTGCAGAATTGTATTTGTTTCTGCTCTCCCATTCTAATTACTGTTATAGTGAATCGCCCTCCTCTGACAATCCTGAAAGTCAAAATGTCTGGGGTTGTGGCTGAGGAGATGGATCAACAGATAAAGCAGGACTTGCATGCAGGAGGCTCTGAGTTCAATTCTTACACTAGAGTGGAGCTGTGTGGCCCTGGTGTTTCTGAGTAAGTCCTGGTTTCTGAGGGAATTATTCATCCTTCTTGCTAACTTATCATGAGAACGTCGTGAAAAGGCTCCTACCATACAGCCACACCTCCCGACCAACGGGAGTGTAGATTTTCTCCTGAGTCACCTGGTTCTCTGATCCACTATCCCCCCCCCATGTCAGTATAGGGCTTCCCTGCTGCTGTTCCAGCCCCTGAGGGGCAACAGCAATGGAGACCTAGAGTTATAAATTGGTGAGGCTTAAGTGATCTTCTCCTCCCTTAGCAGTCTTTTTATTCATAAAACTCAGACCAGAGGTGGTGCCAGACTGGTACCAGCCACACCTGAGCAGGTACAGACTTTTAGACCCAGGAATCTCTCCTTAAGCCCCTCTGTCCATGAGCCACACAGGTTTGCACTCACCATGAATTGGTGGGTTCCTGGAGTGATCCTAGCCTTATCTTGCTGCATTCTCAGGTGATCCTCTTTGTTGTTCCTACTTGATCGGCGAGAACAGAACACAGCTTCAGATCTACTTCCTAGAATTTGATTGATCTCGCATTGTGTGTTTTGAACTCACACTTTCTTTTGTTAACTTCCGGGAAAACTGAGAAAGCTGTTTAGTGGAAAGCTGAGATTAGGATTTTCTTTGTATATAAATAAACTCAAATGTATAATTCCTTTGAAATCTAAAAATCACCACACTGACTCACTTGATATTTGGACAACTAACAGAGGAATTTATTTCTGGAAGCTATTCTGAAATCCCACTGAAAACCTGTGGTTCAGGCTGGGGAGATAGCACAATGGTTCTGCAAAAGACTTCCCTACCTGAGACTCTGAGGCCCCAGGTTCAATCCTCAGCACCACCATAAGCCAGAACTGAGCAGAGCTCTGGTCTCTCTTGCTATTTCTTTCTGTATTTCTTTCATTAAAATAGATAGATAGATAGATAGATAGATAGATAGATAGATAGATAGGCAAATAAATGTGTTTAAAAAGAAAACCTGAGCTCCATGCAATAACTTGCTTCCTCTCCATAATCTGACACTTACTGAGCACTTACTATGGACCAGGCCCTTTGCTGAGCACTTTACACAGAGGACTGTGCTGATTTTTAACAAGTCTAAGAGGAACAGCCTGCTTGATTCACATCTAAGGAACTACGGAAACACATGGAACACTTTAGTAACTTGTTCCAAGTCACATAGTTTGTCTACTTGTTTGTAACTGACAGCTGGGCAGTTGGAATGCTGAATTTGCCACCATATTAGTGCCTGAAAATGGGCCTTTACATTTACATTGTCACTTATTGTGCACCAGCCACTCTCAGGATAATGCATTTCACAGATTCACCCTTCGGAATCCTCAGTGGTGGTTAATTATTGGTCGAGGAGAGCTAGTGCACCAGACTTGTGTGCCTGAACCCCTGAGCTTCCAGGTTCAATGAGAAGCACCACCATAAACCAGAGCAGAAAACCTCTCTGTTCTCTCTCTCTCTCTCTCTCTGTCTCTTTCCTCTCTTTCTCTCTCTATCTCTCTCTCTTTCTCCCTCTCTCTCATTAAAATAATTATGTGAGGAGACTGGGCAGTGGCACAGCTGGTACGACACACATGTTATAATGTGTGAGGATGTGGGTTCAAGCCACCAGTCCCCACCTATAGGGGGAAGCATCACAAATAGTTCTTCTTCTAGCGTTTACCCTTCTTCCATAGCCAGTCAACAGCGTCAGGTTGAGCCTGATGTAAAGTTTCGAGACCTCCTTTGAATCTGGAGAGGTGGCAGTCGTTGACTATGTGGGTCATAGTCTGTCTGTAGCCGCAGGGGCAGTTCGGGTCGTCTCTGGCTCCCCAGCGATGGAACATAGCGGCGCACCGGCCATGGCCTGTTCGATAGCGATTGAGGAGGGCCCAATCATAACGTGCTAGGTCAAAGCCGGGTGGACGCTTGCAGGGGTCTGTGATGAGGTGTTTGTTCTTGACCTCAGCTGACTGCCAACTCTGTTTCCAAGAGTCTGGAACAGAGAAGTTCAGTGTAGGCGTAGGGGACCAGATTGGGTGACGAGATGTCAAGCGTTGGACAGGGTGGGCGAAGATATCCACGTATATTGGCAGGTCCGGTCGAGCGTAGATGTGGGAAATGAACTTAGATGATGCCGCATCCCGACGAATATCTGGCGGGGCGATGTTGCTAAGAACTGGCAGCCATGGAACTGGGGTGGAACGGATGGTTCCAGAAATTATCCTCATGGAGGAATATAATTTGGAATCAACCAAGCGGACATGGGGGCTACGGAACCATCCTGGGGCACAGTATTCTGCAGTGGAATAGCATAATGCCAGAGAGGATGATCGTAGTGTGGAAGCGCTCGCGCCCCATGAGGAGCTGGCCAGTCTTGCAATGATGTGATTCCTCGCGCCCACCTTTGCTGCAGTTTTTATGAGATGTTCGTGAAATGACAGAGTGCGATCGAGAGTAACGCCAAGCTAGACTGGCTGGGCTTCATGCCGGATTCTTGTATCGCCAAGCTGCACATTAAGCTCACGCGAGGCCGAGGCATGGTGTAGATGGAAAACAGATGATACCGTTTTTGCAGTGCTAGGGATTAGTCGCCATTTTTTACAGTAATCAGATATCAGAGACATGTCTTTCATGAGTGCTTCCTCGAGGATGTCGAACTTGGATGCCTGAGTTGCACAGCAGATGTCATCGGCGTAGATGAACTTCCTTGAAGAAGTTTCTGGGAGGTCATTGATGTAAATATTAAATAGCGTAGGAGCCAGAACAGAGCCCTGGGAGAGGCCACTTGAGACAAGTCTCCATCTGCTAGACTTGTCACCCAGATGCACCCGGAATCTTCTGTTTTGGAGAAGAAACGATATAGTGTTGGCCACCCATGGAGGCAGGCATCTTGAGATCTTGACTAGGAGACCACGGTGCCAGACCGTGTCATAGGCTGCTGTGAGATCAACAAAGACAGCACCCGTCTTTAAATTCTTCTGGAATCCATTTTCAATGTAAGTTGAGAGGGCCAGGGCTTGTTCGCAGGTAGATCTTCCTGGGCGGAAACCAGCTTGGGCGGGTGATAGGAATTTCTCTGTAAGAGGAGAAATACGTGACAGAAGCAGCCTCTCAAGGAGTTTGTAACACACGGAGAGGAGAGAAATTGGTCTATAGCTGGCGGCCAGTGTTGGGTCTTTCTTTGGTTTCAAAACCGCTATTATCTTCGCACGACGCCAAACTTTGGGCATAGACTCAGATTCCAAGATGTGGGACAGGAATGAAGCGAGCCACTTCTTTGCCGCGGGACCCAGGTTAAGAATGAGTTCTGGGGTGATGTTATCATAGCCAGCAGCCGTTCCTGGTTTAACCCTCTTCAAAGCGTCTTCCAGTTCAGACAGTGTAAAGGGAGAGAGTTTTGGAGATGGACAAGATAACCTGAAGTGGGATGACCACTTGTGGGAAATTTCTCTTTTCCAGACTGGGTCGATCTTAGCACATCCAACTTGAGTTAGGTGACTGGCCACTGAGTTTGGAGATACGGGAGGATGGGAGACGGGAGGGGGTTGGCTGCCGGCCCCCAGACTGTAAAGAAGCTTCCAGGCCTTTCTACTGGAGTAAATAGTAAAGCAGTGCTGCAGGTTTCTCTCTCCCGCTCTATCTCCTCCTTCTCAATAGCTGTCTCTGTCACTACCCAATAAATAAATAAAATGTTTAAAAAGTAAATAAAATAAACTGTTCCTCAAAAGTTAATATGTAAGGGAGTCGGGCAGTAGTGCCGTCAGTTAAGCGCACATGGCACAAAGCGCAAAGACTGGCATAAGGATCCCGGTTCGAGCCCCTGGCTCCCCACCTACAAGGGAATCGCTTCACAAGCAGTGAAGCAGGTCTGCAGGTGTCTTATTTTTCTCTCCCCCTCTCTGTCTTCCCCTCCTCTCTCCGTTTATCTCTGTACTACCCAACAATGATGGCATCAATAACAACAACAATAACTACAACAATAAGACAATAAGGGCAACAAAAAGGGAATAAATAAATACTTTTAAAAGCATAAAAATTAATATATGAAACTTTTTAAAGTATAGATTAATATTCAAAAGCAATTATTGTGGGGCAGGAAAATAGCATAATGGTTATGCAAAAGACTTTCATGCATGGTGCACCGAGATCCCAGGTTCAATCTCCAGAACAACTACAAGCCAAAGCTGAGCGGTAGTCTGGTCTCTCATTAAACTAAATAGCTCATTATGGTAAAGTACAGGACTTGCATGCTTGAGGATCCATCTTTGTCATGTGCCAGAGTTAACTAGTAATCTGAGTGTGCTTGCTCTCTTCTCTGTCTCTCTCACACACACATAAAAATAAACAAATCTAAAAAAAAAACATCGGCAAATGTTTGCATGTTAAAAATGGTGAGCTGAATTTTCTGTTGTGCAATTCTCATTTTCAAGCATGTACTTCTGCAAATGATGAGTCCTTTTCCTCTTTCTAGTCCTCAGATTTCTGTGGGAGAGAAGGCCATCCCAATATGTTTAAGGGATTGATCAGAGGTGACTTCACAATGGAACTTTACCTTTTCACTCAGATTTTCCCAGAATAGGGCAAATGAGGCTAGCACCAAAATTACACCCCCAGGTCAAGGAATGTATACGAATCATCCAAACTTGTTTAAAAATTGTCACACGAGGAAGAAACTAAGAACTAGTTGTGATGAAGTTAATGAGGTTTTTATCAAGCTCTTGTGCTCACAGTGGTAGGGGGAGAATGCAGGGTCCCTATGAAACTGATTATTTGTTCGGGGGAGGCGTTTTATTACAGTACAAGCTTTGTGAGAGCCAAGATTCAGCAGTTTTATACAATGATGTGTCCCTAGGTCTTAGGACACATTGCCATACTAAAAATAATGATTGTAGGGTTTCTGAAATAGTTTACATGGATAGAGCACTGCTTTGTGCCTACTGCATTGAAGGAAACCTCAGTACTATGATCTCTCTCTCCTTCTCTCTATCTGAAAAAATAATAATGTTAATAAATAAGAATAATGATTGCCCCCACTACAGAAAGGACACTTCATGAGCAGTGAAGCAGGTCTGCAGGTGTCTCTTTTTCTCTCTCAATCTCCCCTTTCCCTCTCAGTTTTTCAACTTCTCTATCCTATCAAATGAAATAGAAAAAAGGGGGGGTGAATGTCAGAAGCAATTGATTCATAGTGTCTGCACCAAGCCCCAGTGATAACCCTGGTGGCAATTAGAAGAAGGAGAAGGAGGAAGAGGAAGTGGAGGAAGAGGAGAAGGGGGATCGTATTGGTTGCCAGAAGCTAGTGTTGACAGTTGACTCCATCATCTCATACTACTGAATATTATGAGACATTGGCAATGCTATCTGTAAACAGTGATACCTTCATGCTGCTCACTCTCTGCTTGTCTGAGACAAGAAGATGCTGAAGGGTTGTTAGAGGGAAGAGAAATAAGACAGCTTGTCTCTACCACACCCAGTTCACAACATCTTACTGTGCTACACCAGCTGGTCCCGGTCTGGCCAGTGAATTGTCCGTTGCTGGCCAACTAAAAGATGAAGTACAGCAGTTAAGGAATAAGAGCACAGAAATCATTGCAGTAATTTTACATTGCTGCAACATCTAGGAATTCTTTAGTATTGTGACATATAAAAATCAGACTTTAGTAAATTTAGGGTTTTTTAAAAATTTATTTCTAGAGAGCCAGAGCATTATTCTAGCACAAACTCGGGACCTCAGGTTTGCAAGTCCAATGCTTTATATACTGTACCACTTCCTAGACTGTGACCATGGTAAATGGGAAACTTGAAGTAGCAGATGAGGGGTTAAGGAGACAGCCTAGTGGCTCTGCAAAAGACACTCATGCCTGAGGCTCTGAGGTCCCAGTTCCAATCCCCAGCATCATTATAAACCAGAGCTGAGCAGTACTCTGGTCCCTCTCTGTCTCTCTCCCACTCCCTCCCTCTGTATCTCTCTCTCATTAAAATAATTTTTAAGTAATATATGGAGAGATAGCATAAGGTTATGCAAAAAAAAACAACAACACTTTGATGCCTGGCTGGAGGGATGGTATAGTGGTTATGTAAAATGCCTTTTATGCCTGAGCCACCCAAGATCCCAGGTTCAATCTACAACACACCCATGAGCCAGAGTTGAACAATTACTCAGTTCCAATCCCCAGATCCAGCATAAACCAGAGCTGAGTAGTGCTGGGTGGGGGTGGGGGTGGGATTAAAGCAAAGGCACTCTGACTGGTTCTGGCGGCTCCCATTAGGGACAGCCTTTAAAGGGGGCTGGGCTAGAGACTGTGTCTTTGTGACTTCTATAGAAAGAGAAAGCTGTTCATCTCAAAATAGAAACTACACGTCAGGCCAGCCCAGTAGTGTGGCATAACTCCCTTGGGTGCTGAAGTCTTCATGTTCAAGACCTCCACCCCTACCCCATACACACACACACTAAGTGCAAATATCTCCAATGAAAATCTTTAGATATCCGCTAAGTAGTAACACTGTGATCATAACCTCCACCTTGGCATAATGAAGGGGAAAAAGGACAAATCAACTGGTATTGAAGGTTCCAGAAAACAAGCTCAAGTGACAGTGGTAGCACTAATAGTGGTTTCCTGGGAGGTGGGGGGAGGGGGGCGGTAAGCCCAAATCACCTTCAGTCCTAAAAATGTGGCTGCTGACTTCCAGAGGCGGGGCTACAAGCAGCAGCAGATCTGTTTCTCTCCTCTCCTCTCCTCTCCTCTCCTCTCCTCTCCTCTCCTCTCCTCTCCTCTCCTCTCCTCTCCTCTCCTCTCCTCTCCTCTCCCTGATCAACTAGGAATACCAAAGGGACTGAAACAAGACAAGACTAGAATGACTACAGGAACCCACCAAATCACTGGTGAGTGCAAACACACGTGGCTGGTGACAGAGAGGAGCCTAGGGAGAGACTAAGTGGCTGGTAACAGTCCACCGGTCTATCAGTTGAGACACCACCTCCAGTCTGTTCCACCAACAAGGGGACAGCTGAAGGGAGGAGAGGACTCCCCAGAGACTCACCAAGTGCAACCCTGAGTCTCCATTGCTACTGCCCTCAGAATCTGGAGCAGCGGCAGGAAGGGACACCTGGGAACAGAGATCTAACCAGGAAATTCAGGAGAAGACCTATACCTCGGTGGCATAGCTGTGGGGTTTTTAGAAGTATACCAACAGTACAAAAACAAAATTCCTGGTGACAAATGCTTCAGGTCCTGGTGGAATGGGGATTCAGAGCTCTTTGGTCTTCTTCCCCTATCCTTTACCCTTCTGGGAGTCTGGACCAATGTTCCTTTGGGGGTACGAATATCTGGTGTGAAAAATTGGGCTAACCTCAGCTGAGCAGTTCTTCAACTGATCTCCTCTGATCACCTATCTTACTATACAGTTAGTTATGAGTTTGCCAGGGGCTAAACATTTTAGGGTGACCTCACTCTCATGTCTGGCATTTGGTGCCAACTATCAGCTGATGCCAGAAGGTTAGCTGGAGTGATTAGAATGACCAGATCCCATGTCTCCACAGCCTAGTGTGGGCTTGTCCACATGCTGGAGGCTCAAGAGGTCAAGGACTAACAAGACAAAACAAGTTCAAATACACAGGTGCTTTTCACCCTTCTGCATCTGTCACATTTCTAGTTTCCTGTTGGCCAAAGGAAGTCATCTGGCCAAGCCTAGATTCAGAATATACAGGGACACAGACCCTGAGAGTATGAACAAATTGTGGTCTATTACTATGACAGTCTACCCTACCTGACTCTGTTCTTGACATATCACTGAATACTGGAAGTTTATCTATTCTAGTTGTTGTTAGCATGTACGGACCATTTAAATCTTCTAAATACCAACAATGCATGACTGATATATAGACCAAGAAAGATTTCTAGTTGATATGCTGTCTTCTTCAAGAGGGTACCAAAGACCATGCTTCCCAATTTTTCAGATGCCACAATGTTTGAAACTAATATTTGATGATAGACTTCAAATCTGAATTGGAGTAAATATTTGGTTGTCAGAAAAGTAATGACACATTTTTTGCATAAGACAACAATGTTATAATGCTCAAGGACTTGGGTTCGAGTCTCCAGTCCCTGCCTGTAGGAGACAAGCTTCTCAAGTGGTGAAGCAATGCTGCAAGTGTGTGTGTCCCTCTCTCTTCTTATCTATCCCTTCCGCCCCTCTCAATTTCTCTTTTCTCTATTCAGTAAATAAATAATATAAATAAATGAAACATTTTTAAAATGCAGAAAAATATTTTATGACTTTTCTGACAATCCAAGATATAACTTTTTAAGGACTAATTAGTAAGCCCTGTACTGATATACCAAAAATATGTTGTAAGAGTTTAGTGTGAGGGATCTATTTTCTTATTAGTGATTGATAATGATTAACAAGATTGTAAGATAAGAGTGGTACAATTCCACACAATTCCCACCACCAGAGTTCCATATTCCATCCCCTCCATTTGAAGTTTCCCTATTCTTTATCCCTCTGGGAGTATGGACCAAAATTTGTTATAAGGTGCAGAAGGTGGAAGGTCTGGCTTCTGTAACTGCTTCTCCATTGAACATGGACATTGGCAGGTCAATCCATACCCCCAACCTGTTTCTGTCTTTCCCTGGTGGGGTAAGGCTCTGGAGAGGTGAGATTCCAGGACACATTGGTGAGGTCGTCTGCATAGGGAAGTCAGGATAGCATCATGGTAGCATCTGCAACTTGGTGGCTGAAAAGCAGCAAGATATAAATCAGGTCAAATTGTTTAATAATCAGGAGCCTAAAGGTAAGAATAAGGCAGTTGGAATTATGGGTCTTCATGTCGAAAGAAGCTAGGAAGTCTATTTTTAGGTATATTCCAAGGGGCCCAGGACTTCATTTTTTAAATTTTTGCCTGAGCCCAATAACTAGCATGCAGGTGTACTAAAAGTATTGTCTGGGAAGATGGTGTCAGAGTTGAGAGTAGGACTAGAAAGCTGGATTAGGGCAGAGAGTAGCTCCCAAATATGAGGAAAGTATATAAATACCATTAACTGTAAATCCCACTGATCTGACCTAGGGCCCGAAACTGTTCATACTTAGCACAGGAGCCTGTGTAACCTCTGCGTCCCTGCCAGTCTGGGCTTGCAGTCAGTCAATGAGGCATTTGACCTGATGTCATTTGAAAGACCTGTTAGATACTAAGTAGTCTTGAGTTCAATATGGTACCCAGGTTATAATCTATCCAGAAACATATATTTAAGAAGTTTCCATCAAATGTGACTTAGGGTAGGTTGCCTAGAAACAGATCCTGAAACAAGGATTCTTAACCAAGAACTCACTGGAGTTCTGGAGGAGTCTGGAGAAAAGAGATTGAGAAAAATAGAACAAGGTTGTGTCAGGGTCAGCAAATAGGTGCTCTTAGCTGGAATCTGGTGTTCATCCGCTCTCATAAGAGGGTCTGGAGCATGCATGATACCACAGAGTTGGCCTACCATGAGATAAGAAGAGATTGTACCTATGTGTCAAAACTTGTACTGTAAACCATTAACCTCCCAGGAAAGTGGAAAAATAATTTTTAAAAGATGAAAAAGTGGAGGCGGGTGGTACAGACCTGGTTGAGTACACACATAACTGTGTACAAGGACCTGGGTTTGAACCCCCACTCCCCACCTGCAGAAGGACACTTCATGAGTGGTAAAGCAGGTCTGCAGGTCTCTCTCTCTCTCTCCCTCTCTCTCTCTCTCTCTCTCTCTCTCTCTCTCCCTCTCTTTCTCCCTCTCTCCCCTCCCTCCCTCCCTCTCTTTCTCTCACCATCTCTATCTCCCCCTCCTATCTCAATTTCTCTCTACTCTATCAAATTAAAAAATAGGGAAAAAATGAAACAAATACACAAACAAAAGAACTTTCACCAAAAAAAGTGTCTCAAGGAAGACTGTCAATTGGTAAATGATAAGAAGTCATTTTACATGAAGAAAAGTCAAGCAAAGTTGGATGCTTATCCTAAAGCAAAGAAACTTAGGGAAACCCAATATTGATCTTCAAAATCTGGAAAAAAAAGAAAGAAAAAAGAAAGAAAGAAAAGTATGTCATGTGGGAAAAAATAACAATCAACCTAATTGTTCCAGCAGCTTCTTAGAACCAGTAACTAGAAAGTTAAAGGCAATCAGCTTTTTGCTCAATATCAGGCCTAACAATTAGACACAAATGAAATGGAAAACCTAGCAGAGTGTGAGCCCCTCATTAAAAGTACTCAATGGCATTGAAAGAACATTCACATAAGATACTGCTTGGCCAGCTCTCAGTAATATGGTGGAAGAAAGTTTAAATTTAGAATGAGGGGGGCCAGGCGGTGATGCACCGGGTTAAACACACATAGTACCAAGTGTAAGGACCCACTCAAGGATCCCGGTTCAAGTCCCCGGCTCCCCACCTGCAGGGGGGTCACCTCATAAGTGGTGAAGCAGATCTGCAGGTGTCTGTGTTTCTCTCTCCCTCTCTATTCCCTCCCCCTCTCAATTTCTCTTTGTCCTATCTGAAAAAATGGCCACAGGAGCAGTGGATTCGTAGTGCAGGCACTGAGCCCCAGCAGTAACCCTGGAGGAAAAAATAAAATTGGAATGAGGTTGGTCTAAAGCATTTCAGTTCCCTATCACATCCAACATTGCATGGTGCCTTGTATGTCTGGGGAAGAGGTGGGTTTGGGGAGAGAGGGCTGATTGGAATATTAGAGAAGACTTACTCTTCTCACTTGGTTATGAATTTGCATACCAATGTGGTAAATTACCAGGCTCAACAGAGAAGGAGTCAAGGTTATTTTCTAATGGAAACTGAACTACTGACAAGTGTTGTCCAAAAAGAGGGTCACAAATTCATGTCAAATGAGGTAAAATTCCCATTTTAATTATCTGCTGTACAAAGTCTATCATTAGAACACCCATGACTTTGTCCTAGCTTTCCAGGAAAATGTATGGGTCTTTTCCCTTCTGCTTTCAATGCATGACTTTTATCCTTCTTTATCACTGATAGAAGTACACATTTATTTTAAAATTATAAAAACCATTATTATCCTTCCACTAATTAATTCTATTTCTGTGCCTGTGGTTTGTAAAGTGCTGCTTTTCTACATCTTGAAACAGAAACAAAACTGCTTTTAAACTCTTCCCTGTGATGTTAAGCACAAAGAATAAAATAAATAAGTCCTGTTCACTGTCAAGATTTATCTGTTTCAAATGTTTCCAGAGCACAAAGCATTATTAATGAAGCACTTAGCATTAAACTCCCAAACAACCTGGTATAAAGACGACAACAATAATCTGCCAGATAAAGAAGAGCACAGGAAGTGTTTTTTAATGGGAGCTAGGGAGAGATTTATGTAGTTTTAATGGAATTTTTGTAGGTTCCATTAATGTGTCAGAGATAGGAAGAAAGGGAAACTGAGTGATCTTTTTAATTGATGCCCAAGAGACTAGAAAATAATTGAGTAGATCTGGGGATAACTGCTACAAAGAATGGGTGAGAGAAAATGGTCTTATTAAATCTGCAAACTCAACTCCAGAGAGTCAAAAGAGGTTTGGCAATAAAATCTTGCTCTACATCAGTGCCATGCAAGAAGTAAGGGACTTGGCCAGGACAGGAGACTGTCAGCAAAGTCACATGTAAGAAGTCACCGGAAAATCTTTATTCACAGAAGAAAGAGAGGGATCTACCAAGGCTGTGCCTACTGGGACCTGAATTGGTGCCAAAATCTGCTCAAGGAGAGACTGCATTTTGAAATGATAATCGCAGCTCTGCAGTTCTCAAGAATGTGGATGAGGAACTTGTCTCTGTGAAGAAGCAACAGAGCAAAGAATATTGATTCTCTAGTATATATGATGTGAGAGCAAATCTTCGTTTTCAGAGATCACATTTTACATTGGTCTTTTGCCCATTTCACAGGCCTTCATTTATATAGTGGATGTGACTCATTCACCTGTCAATAAGACATAGTTATGAAGTCTACTTTCTTTGGAGGTGTTTTGGACTGTGTAAAACAGGTCTCGAATCGTAGCCCTCCCTTGGCCAAGATGGATGGGCCGACTGGCTCTAGTTAAAATGGGCTTTTCCAGAAAGAGAAGGATGAATATGAGGTGATCCCACTCATAGACAGAAGTTGAGGAATAAGAACAGAAGGGGAAACACAAAGCAGAACTTGAACTGGATTTAGTGTATTGCAACAAAGTAAAGGACTCTGGGGTGGGGGTGGAGAGTGTTCAGGTCTTGGAACATGATGGCAGAGGAGAACCTGGGGGGGTGTTAGAGTTTTATGTGGAAAACTAAAAATTGTTACACATGTACAAACTACTGTTTTTACTATCAACTGTAAACTATTAATCCCCCCAATAAATAAATAAATAAAATTAAATGGGCTTTTTTTCCCCAAGAAGCCTAACTTCTTCATTTATGAAACCTATTACCACAATAGAAATCATCAAGTTAACATAAGTCTAACACATACAGCTCACATAAATATTACCTATCTAGACAGATTTTCACCTTGTACGAAAGATTTTCTGTGTTAGGGGCATTGTTTAAGGTGTTAGCTCACAGGCCTTGCATGTCTAAGGTCCCAGGTTCAATCCCTGACACCATCCTAAGTCAGGGTTGAGCAGTGCTCTGGTCTTAGTCTCTATCTATCTGTCTGTCTGTCTGTCTGTCTGTCTGTCTATCTATCTATCTATCTATTTCTCATAAAAATAAGTAAACTCTTTTAAAAAATATTTCCTTTCCACAGAAAGTAAATTTACTTATCATTGAAGAATTAAATACAACATTATGAAACTTGCCAGATTTATTTTATTAGTTTAGTTTTCTTATGAGCCAGTGGCTTACACTACTGTATGTTTCCAGAGTACTGCTTCACATGTCAATACATGCAGGCATCATGCCACCTCCAGCATGGAGTTCCAGTGTTGCTCACTAGTATCAGGTCAAGCCTTGGACCCACTGGTGTCTGAGTTCAAGGGCTGTTTTTGCATTTTTGCCATATTCTTGTTTTTTTTACTTTGTTTCTTTGTATTCCACATACAGTGTAACCATCTGTTATTTATCTTTCTCTGGATGACTTATTTTGTTTATTGATTTAACATTAGTTTACAATACAAGGCTTTAGGAATACAGTTTCGTGTGTGTGTGTGTGTGTGTGTGTGTGTGTATACACAGCATCCATGGAATTTCTGTCTATGTTGTCACAGATGTCAAGATTTTGTTATTTTAAATAGCTTAGTAATATCTCATTGAGGATATATGACACATCTTTTTCCAGTCATCCATCCAACTAATAAAAATGTGGATTACTTCTGTATTTTACCTGTTGAAAATAGTACTGGAATGAACATAGAGGTGCATGTGTGTTTTTGAATTAGTGTCTCCATTTTCTTGAAATACCTAAAAGTGGAATTGCTGGTGCATATGGTAGTTCTATCTCTAATTTTTGGAGGAACCTCCATCTTATTTTCTTTTTAGTATTTATTTGTAATTTAATACTGATTATAAGATAATAAGGCTATATTTCTTTTTAAATTATCTTTATTTAGTTATTGGATAGAGACAGCCAGAAATTGAGAGGGAAGGGGGAGACAGAGAGGGAGAGAGACAGAGAGACACCTGTAACACTGCTTCACCACTTGTGAAGCTTTCCCCCTGCAGGTGGGGACCAGGGGCTTGAACCTGAATAGGGGTATAACACTACACCATTCCTAACACCAGAGTTCTGTGTCCCCATCTCCCTCCAGCAGAAACTGTACTAGTTCTCCCAAAGTCACAGATATGAGCTGACTTTATACCTATAATATATATATATATATATATATATATATATCCATTTTTATTCACTTCTATGGTTTTCCCTTCATTTCCTTAAGTCACACCTACACCTATTACTACTTCTGAGTATCCTTCATTTTTCCTCTCTCCTCTCAGATAAGCAAAACAGTGCTTGACTTGCTCTGATATTTTCCACATTAGCTTCCCTTTCACTGATGGTATAAAAACAAAGATTCCTGATGACAAATGTTCTGGGTCCTGATGGAATTGGAGTTCAGAGCCCTCTGAGCATCCTTCTCATTTTCACATCTGGGAGTATGAACCAACATTGTTTTTGGGGTGCAGAAGGTGGGAGTTCTGGCTTCTGTAATTGCTTCTCCACTGGACATGGTCAATCCATATTCCCAGCCTGTTTCTATTGTTTCCTAGTGGGGTAGAGCTCTGGAGAGGTGAGGTTCCTGGATATGTTGGTAAGGTCATCTGCCCAGGGAGGTCAGGATAGAATCATAGTAGCATCTGCAACTTGGTGGCTGAAAGGCAGCAAGATATAAAGCAGGACAAAAAATGTGTAATGAGTGAATTATAGCTGTCAAGTCTTCACATGAAAAAGCATCTTTTCATATGATAAGATATTAAACTGCATAAGAAGTTCCCCCATATACAACTTATGTAAATAAACAACAACATTCACATATTTTTCTACACTTAACTGGTGTATCTCGTTTTGCCACGATAGGCCTGCCTTTGTCAGCCAACAATTTAAAGACTTTTTTTCCTTTATAACATCACCCATGCCACAGACATCCCTTACAACCCCCAAAGACAAACGGTTGTTGAGAAGGCCCACCAAACACCTAGGCCCAATTAAGTAAAGAAAAAAGGGGGGATACACCCTCAATATTCAGTTGGCTAAGGCACCAATTATATTAAACCTCTCTTAAACCTCTTTTAATATCTATAAAAATTAGAACCAGATGCCCTGCTAACCATGGGAACCAGATTTGTTTGTGTTTCCTTCACAAGAATCCCTGGAAAACCATCTGGACCTGTGCACACTCTGACATCACCCACTAGATGGCACGACTACAATGCTCCCCCTCCCCCCCTCCGAAACCAATGATGTGACCTGACATGATCTGAAGTACCTGATTCACAGACTTCAAGGACAAACCTTTCTTACTGCCTTTCTCTCGCCCATCACTGTCTGCCCTTCCTGCTTCTGATTCACCTGTCACGTTTTGGTGGTTTCAGCTCACTGTCTACAGAAAAGCAAGATTCCAGTGGCTGTCCTCCCCCATAGAGATAGACATGCAGCATTTCATCCCCTGGCCTTTCTTCCCCTGATCGTCGGCATTAGACTGATGCTTCTATCGGACTTGCTGGTACACCTTTGGACACTCCCTTTACACTGCTGGACTTCTCGAGGACTGACTGTAGCAATCCATGGACTTTGCAGCCAACTGTCTCGGGACTCTGCAATGCTAGATCACCCCTCTCGCCCCTCGGCCTATCAGGCCCCTACTCCTCTGCCTATCAGGCAGCGCTCCCTTTCTGCCCATTAGGCAGCCCCTCTCCGCCTACCAGGCCTCTCTTCAGTCTCACATTGTCCCTTGCTACTCTTACTTATTGCTCCCTGTCTTATTCTAGTTCTTTTTGAAAACGCCTACAGGATATCATTCAGGTTTCTTCCCAACAGGTTTCTGTTCACCCCTACACTACTATTCCTCTGTCAGAGATGGAGTCTTTTACAGACATTGACCCATTTAAATATGGCCACTGGAAAGAGGGAGATGTCGGGAAATTGTGAGGATGTGGTTGAGCTTGGCAGGGCTTGAACCTGAGGAGTGTGTCAGTCCTGTTAGTCTCTCTCACTCTCTCTACTGAGAGGTTGAGCAAGGAGGGACAGTAGTAACCCCAAAGGTGTGCCTCATCCTATCAGACTCCCTGCCTCACAAAGCACCATACATTAGATAACAAGAAAGGGGGAGGTGTTGGGATATTGTACAGATGTGGTTGAGTTAGGCAGGACCCACAAACCACCATATTTCCATGCAAGTATTACTATTTACTTATCAATCTTCTGCCTTGTTTTAAAAATGACTCCTCCGCCACCACACTACCCCCTCAGAGTATTGCCCATCCCTGCAAGCTAAAGAACTATAGCGACCTATGCTACAGAAGCTGTCTACCTTCCTAGAGTGCCTTGTTTTCTCCACCCCCTTTCCTAGCTAATTCCGTCTCAACTTGCCACTTCCAGAATTCTCCTATAAAAGTCACTCCTGTTTCTGCTCTCTCTCTCTTTTTCTCTTCTGCATCCCGACCTGAAGAAGACCTGGAGAAGGGCTGGTGTACATAGTGGGAGGTGGCCATTTTGCTGGCTCCACATGGCTTAAACCCGCTGTGCTCGCCCCCGACTCTGTGGGGCGTCTGCATTAATAAAGAATTGTATTACCACGCCACCACAAGTTCCTCGTCTCTCTCTCTCTCTGGTGAAGCTGGCCCAACACTTTTTGTTTTTTTGATAGTTTCTTTCACCATGCCAGAAATTCCGGTCTCAGTGATGTAATCCTGTTTCATATTTTTGTTTATTTGCTTTGCCAAAAGAGTTGAATCTCCAAACACATCTCTAAGGCTTATGTCAAAGCATGCAAATATAATACCTATATGTTTGCTCAGTGTTTTGAAGTTTCAGATCCTGTATACAATTCCTTGATCTGTTTTGAGTTGATCTGGGGGTATGTTGTAAGTGACTTAGAAACTACCAGATGTTCAAGGTCAGAATGAACGTGACTGTCCCCCTGGGCATTTTCCATTTGTCCCTCACACCCGCTTTCCCCCTTGCTGCAGCCTGCCATGATCCCCTGGGGGTGCTTCTCAGGACTGTATCAATATGCTTCTGGTTTGGAGTTCAGTTTGGTTACTAGGGAGTGCCGGCAGGAAACAGAAAAGGAGGTGAAAGTACAGGGCATCACAGTCCCCTCTCTGCACAACCATGAAACCGTGGCTACGTCTCTGAATTAAAGGCTGGAATTTTTCTCAGCCTTGTTGCCTCACCACCTTCTCTCTCTCTCTTTTTTTCTTAATTTTTATATGTATTTATTTATTTTCCCTTTTGTTGCCCTTGTTGTTTTTTACTGTTGTTGTTCAGGTGCCAGGTGCAAGCTCTTGCTCTGGGGCTCTGCCTCCCTGGCCACTGGCAGCGAAGGTCAGTGGCCCCCTGGGAGTCCTGGGGTGGCTCCGTGTGTCAGGGGCAACGTGCGCGGAGAGGCAAGAATCATGCCAGACTCATCCAGCTCCGGGAGAGGCCTCAGAGAAGTGGGCGTCTCGTTTTTTGAGGGAGAAAGTCCCACAGCATCAGAGCTCTCTCTGGTGCAATAGTACTTCCAAGTGGTAGTGGGGTTCGGGCCTGTACTATGCATGTAGTTAAGCATGTGCCCAACCCAAGGATCTATTTCTCTGGCCCAGAAAGAGATTTCAGTGGATATAATATTATACCATGGGTCATCCTGGAAGAAATGGTATTTTAGGATGGCAGCTCCTGTTGGCATAGATGAGGAGACCGAGCCTCAGACTGAGAGCCCACTCCCATAGGTCCTTGGCCTCCTTGGTTAAAATGTGTTTCCCACCTCTGTCTCAAGTTAGCAACCATATTCCCAGTGTGGGACAACCTGGAAATTAGGAATTTATCCCCAGACCTGTATGAATCCCAGAATTAGCAAACCACCCTAACGGTAGTCCTGTACGACCGAGATGGAGATGATGCTGGTGGCAGAGGACATTGACAGGCAAGCACCACACAGCCTGTTGCCATCTCTCCACTCAGTGCTAGGACATCAGGCTGGGCTCCCAAAGCAAAGTGGCCACCTTAGTTCTCGGAACCAAATGTCAGCTTTGCCAACACACCTGAGACCTTCATTCTCCAGTATTACACGCTCCTCACACCTGAGACCTTCATTCTCCAGTGTTACACGCTCCTCACACCTGAGACCTTCATTCTCCAGTGTTACACGCTCCTCACACCTGAGACCTTCATTCTCCAGTGTTACACGCTCCTCACACCTGAGACCTTCATTCTCCAGTGTTACACGCTCCTCACACCTGGACCTTCATTCTCCAGTGTTACACGCTCCTCACACCTGAGACCTTCATTCTCCAGTGTTACACGCTCCTCACACCTGAGACCTTCATTCTCCAGTGTTACACGCTCCTCACACCTGAGACCTTCATTCTCCAGTGTTACACGCTCCTCACACCTGAGACCTTCATTCTCCAGTGTTACACGCTCCTCACACCTGAGACCTTCATTCTCCAGTGTTACACGCTCCTCACACCTGAGACCTTCATTCTCCAGTGTTACACGCTCCTCACACCTGAGACCTTCATTCTCCAGTGTTACACGCTCCTCACACCTGAGACCTTCATTCTCCAGTGTTACACGCTCCTCACACCTGAGACCTTCATTCTCCAGTGTTACACGCTCCTCACACCTGAGACCTTCATTCTCCAGTGTTACACGCTCCTCACACCTGAGACCTTCATTCTCCAGTGTTACACGCTCCTCACACCTGAGACCTTCATTCTCCAGTGTTACACGCTCCTCACACCTGAGACCTTCATTCTCCAGTGTTACACGCTCCTCACACCTGAGACCTTCATTCTCCAGTATTACACGCTCCTCACACCTGAGACCTTCATTCTCCAGTATTACACACTCCTCACAAAGTCCATTTGCAGTCTCGGTTACCAATGATCAAAAAACCTCAGACTAAGGAACCCATTAGTAATGAGTTGGATTTTGTTGTTGTTGTTGTTTAGCTTCTCTAAACTGAGTAGATACATTCACAGCTGGCACTGAGATTTTCAAAGCCTGTGTTCAAACAAGCATACTTGAAATTCCCTAACCTGTCTACTAAGCCTCATAGTACTTCTTAAAAATTAGCAGCGTATAACAATGAGGGGCTCTGAGCTCTGAAATCAGGCAGCCTGTCATTCTGCTTCTGAATTTGATTCCCTTTAATTCCCAATCAAGCCCAGAGGGCTGAAGAAACAGAGCACATGGGATTTTTCAGGCAGTGTAACAGCTCTGCATCATGTAGTTGGAGCCATGAAGTTATACATCATCTAGGCTCACAGAATATACAGCACGGAGACTGAAAGTTAATGTACTCTGTGGGCTTTGGGTGATAATGGCGGGCAGCTGCTGACGTTCAGGAATGCACCTGGCGGAGGTGGGCTTGGCTGCATCTGGGCGTGGCAGGCAGCATGTGGCAACTCTTTTTTTTCCCCTCGCAACAACAAAAACACTATTAACTGCACACAAGAGACAAAGTGTAATGCAAGACAAAGACTAAGAGTGGAGCAAAGCAGTGTACAGTGCTGGTACATGCGGCACTGGGGATCAAATAAAAAAAACCACAGGCATGAAAGTCTGATGCTGTTATCAGCTGAGCTATTTCTTCAGCCATACAAAGTAAATCTTATGAACTTCTCATTATGGGACCCTGCCTTTCCAAACTTATCAAAAAACCCCTGAAATTCTGTTATCTGTTTCTTTTTAAGTTATTATTGTGCTAGATGTTGGGGTGATCATTTCTTTTGCACATTTTTATTTCATTTTCTTCTTTCCTTGACTGGTTACTCTCTCAAGATGATTCTTCCAATTCCCTAGAATTGGAAGACAATTAGTCAACAAGATACCTAAAAATTTAAACAAATTGTTTGCCTAACTTCCTGGTCTGGGTATCAGGTCAACAAAAAGATTCAGAGTTTATATAAAATATATACTATACAATGAAATCAACAGTAAAACACTAATTCATGAATAACAAAAAGGTAGAATTGCAAAGTATACTTTTATACTGCCAAGAGGTTAGACTATAGAGATTTCCATTATTTCAAGATTCTCATTTTTCACTTCTAGTTAAGTATTCTAGAGTGAAAGAATGTCACTAGTCTGTTAATAATATTCTCTCCTTTAGTGAATTTTGTTGTACTTCCTGCCACGCTACTACACTGGCACCTGCTCTGACTTCTGTATCTGTCCATATCCATGTAATTCTTAATTTTGCTTTTATTTATTTTTCACTACAGCACTGCTGAGCTCTGGTTTATGATATTGCTAATGATTGAACCTGGGACTTCTAGTGCCTCAGGCATGAAAGTCTTTTTGCATAACCATTATGCGAACTCCCCAGACCAAGTTTCAGTTATCTTATGCTCCTAACCTGTGAACTATCAATGCACATCTGTTTCCCCATTTCTATTTCAAATGTACATTTTCACTTACTGGGATTCAGCTGTGACTATTTGCCTCTGGATAGTGCACATTAGTGAATGAAAACCTAAATTTGTTGCTTTTGTAAGTTCTTCCAATTCAGGCTACACTTCCTATTTCTCCTTGTGTACGTGTGGATACATTTGAGTGTCTGCTGATTTGAATGGGACATGAGGATGGTTAATAAGAAAATCAAAATGTATTTTTTTTAAATGTAGCTCTCATAAATTACAAGTCATCTCCCCAGGAAAAACCTTAGTGGATGTTTGCTTTAACTGACAGGCTAAGCACACTGAAGTGTACAAAAATATTTTACAATGTAGAAAGAGCTTCATTTCATTAGAGTTTTATGTGATATGTGGTATCCTGACCAATGTTAAAAACTCCAGTGGACTCACCTTACCTGCATCCTGCAAGTGTTGATGAAAACCACCAATTTGATTAGAAGTCATTCAATGCAACTTAATTCACATTTAGCTTGATGTAACAGTACATCAACTTTCAGCTATAGATCTCTTAGTATGTTAGAAGTAGGCATGTGATCATTGGTTGGTTATTCCAAATCTCAAGTGATACATCTGAGTAAGAACATTCATGAGTTTTATCTGCAAATGATCACTGAGGAACCTATGCGTGCACTATATATTCCCAATCTAATTTCTTCCTATTTATTATCTGGATGTTACCACCATGGTGTAAACTTCATCTCAGAATTACGCCAGGATTCTGAAAATGATTAAATCTGACAAATTCCCAAGCTCCATTCATGTGAAGTTTCTTTCTTGCTACGTTTTATTTGTATACTGTTCTAATATCAACACCTATTTTATTGTTTCTCTTGGATTCTGGCTTTACTGTTAAAATGAAAAAAAAAAAAAGCCAGTATCAAGAAAAATTATGTAGCAAGAAATGAATGGCAAGTAAGTGTTCTCTCTTTTTTTTAAAAAAAGTATTTATTTATTCCCTTTTGTTGCCCTTGTTTTATTGTTGTAGTTAGATAGGACAGAGAAAAATGGAGAGAGGAGGGGAAGACAGAGAAGGGGAGAGAAAGACAGACACCTGCAGACCTGCTTCACCGCCTGTGAAGCGACTCTCCTGCAGGTGGGAAGCCTGGGGCTCAAACCGGGATCCTTGTGCTTTGCACCACATGCGCTTAACCCGTTGCGCTCCCACCCGACTCCTGTAAGTGTTCTCTTTCAGATGCCATGAAAGTACAGATTGTGGGGATAGCTCTCTACTACAAAATCCTTTCAGTGTAGCTGAGTGGAAATTGGGAAAACTTTCCAAAGCTGGACTTCGCTGAATCTCTATTTGTCTTAACTCAAGTTGCCATACTAAAATCCCAGACTCGTTCTTTTCCTAGAGACATTTTCAAGTCAATTGCACAGGGCCGATTGTTCTGATCTGTGAGCACAGAATCTACTCCCATGCCTTCTTCAATTTCTTTCAACAGCATCTCATAATTTTCTTAATCTTGGTTATTCACCTCCTTGGTTAGGCTTATTCCTAGGTATTTTTTCTTTTTTTAAAATATATATGCTAATTTCTCTTGTTTTATTTCTTTATTGGGCGATTAATGATTTACAGTTAACAGTAAAATACAATAGTTTGTACATGCATAACATTTCCACATAGCAATACAGCCTCCACTAGGTCCTCCTCTGCCGTCACGTTCCAGGACCTGAGCCTCTATCTTGCTCTTTTGGATGTGGTCGTTAATACTATTGTCGTCTTCGTTTCTGTTTCTGCTGGTACATTGTTGGTGCTTAGAAGCACAAGGTTTTTGTTTGGTTTTTAATTTCTTTATTGGGGGATTAATGACTTACAGTCGATAGCAAAATATAATAGTTTGTACATACATAACATTTCTCAGTTTTCCACATAACAATTCATAGCTCCTCCTCTGCCTGAACCACCCCCCCCCCCACACACACACCAGAGTCTTTTACTTTTGTGCAATACACCAACTTCAGTCCAAGTTCTGCTTTGGAAACACAAAGGTTTTTTTTTTTTTTTTAATGTTAAGCCTGGAATTTTACATTTTTACCTTTTTCCTTGCCATCAGGATAACTTTTATTTATTTTTCTTGCCGAGTTGCTTTGGCTACGACCTCCTGTAATATGCCGAGTTAACAGTGGTGAGAGTGAGCATCTTTGTCCATCTTTATATAAAAGTGGACAGAGTACAGACTCTCCCGTGTCTCTTCTAACAAGGGCACTAGACCCTTATTTTAAGGGGCCCACCCCTACAATTTCATCTAAACTCCCCAATTAACAACCGAATGCCCCACCATCAAATTGGGTGTCTGAAATCGACACATCAACATGTAGCATCATTGTTCCAAGTTTGATCTCTCAGTCCTACACATAGATGATAGAGAACTTTGTAACACATATATTTTATTCTGTCACTGGACTAAGGACTCCAATAGACTATTTCATTTGATAAATCAAACTACATTGTAGGTCTCAGAGAGATGAAATTACTTTCTCAAGTACATTTTGCAGACTCAAGTCACATCCCATTTGATTCCAGTGTTGTAGTTTTTCTTTTAGCTCATGGAACCTTTCATAAATTCCAGTGCTTACTGGCTGGCTTACTTAAGTGTGCTTAGACCCAAAGATAGCAGGCTCACACTTCCAAGGTCATATGAAGCCAGTTGGAATCAGGAAGCCACTGTTTCTATTTCAAAGAGGAAGTTACAGTTGGTCAAAAGGCATATTTTGGGCTGTTGGGTAGGTCGTGACATATTTACATAGAAAAACATAGAAAAATACACCATGACTCGTCCGACAACCTAATATTTGTATTAGCTCTGTAATCCATGAATAAGTTCAAGAAATGTATTTTTTTTAATTGCTCAGTTAAAAGGAAACCAGGGAGAAAGGATTTGGATGAACTGCAAAGATATTTCCATACTGGCTGTCATTTAGAGTCCATCTGAAGTTAGTGAGGTGATAATGCATGTCACCTTTATCCAATTTAGGGACAATGTCAGTCTCAGTCACAGAGTACAGCCACATTTAGAGCAAAAAAAGAGAATAAAGAAACTCAATAGCTATTTCTCGTTACCCGGTGACAACACTTGGTACAACTTCACTTAGCTTCTGAGCCAAGAGAATGTACAAATGCTCTTTCTTGAGTTTCTAACCTGGTGGGCCCAGTTTCCAAGGTTCTCAACCTTGTCCCAGTTTGACTCAGTACTCAACACTTCCCTGCAGCTCTCCTCTCCTCCAAACAGCCATAGTTTTCTTCTGCAAAGGACCAGATAGTAAACACTCAGCTTTGCACATTATGTGAGCTCCACTGCAGTTACTTGCCTCTGTTGTAATACGAAAGTAGACATAGGCAATGTGTAGATCTTGGTGAATGTCTTTGTGCCTAAAAAGCTTTATTTATACAGAAAAGGCAGACATCTGGCTTGCATTAGTTCACCCACTCTGACAGAAGTAAACAGTGTAGTTTTGGGGGATGGGTGGTGGTGCACCTCGTTGCGCACACGTTACAATACGCAGGGACCCCGGTTTAAGCCCCTGGATCCTACCTGCCCCTGGATCCTACCTGCCCCTGGATCCTACCTGCCCCTGGATCCTACCTGCAGGGGGAAAGTTTCACAAATCTGTTTCTCTCCTTTTCTATCTTCCCCTTCCTCTCAATTTAATTAAAATAAAGCAATGTAGTTTTCCTTGAAATTTGTGTGGTGACTGGAGAAGAGCATTCGCTTATACTGCATATGTCACCAGAAATATCTTTTTTTGGGGGGGGGAGTTGGGTGGTAGACAGCAGGTTAAGCACATGTGGTACAAAGTGCAAGGACCGGCGTAAGGATCCCAGTTCGAGTCCCTGTATCTCCACCTGCAGGGGAGTCACTTCACAGGTGGTGAAGCAGGTCTACAGGTGTTCTGTCTTCCCCTCTTCTCTCCATTTTTCTCTGTCCTATCCAGCAACAATGACAACAACAATAATAACTACAACAATAAAAAAGGGAAACAAAAGGGAATATATATATATATATATATATATATATATATATATATATTTTTTTTTTTAAACCCAAATTCTGTTTGGCCTCCAGAAGCCTCTTCTCCATTCCTTTCCACTGCAAATCTTTCCAAATTCCCAATATTCTTAGAGCATTTCAATTCTTCCTCATAGTTTACAAGTCCCAGTAAAAAGTTAACAATACTCATTGTTCTTTTAAATAAATATATATATGTGATATATATATATATTTACTTATTAGATAGAGATAGAGAGAATAAGAGAAGGGGAGATGGAGAGGGAGAGAGAAAAAGAGACACTTGCAGCATCTCTTCACAGCTTGTGAAGCTTGCCCCCTGTAGATGGGGGCCAGGGGCTTGGACCTCGGTCCTTGCACATTAGGTAACATGTGCACTCAACCAGGTGCACCACACCCACTGTTCTTTAAAAGCAGTTAAGTGTTATGGAAATCTTTGATGGTCTCACTGTCTGCTCTGGTTAGCACGAAATATGCAAGGTTCAACAGTCACATGAAAAAAAATGCCCCATATCAGGGGCATCCATCAGAGAATTATAAGGTAATCAGATATCAGCACACATTCAATCGGCTGAATAAAATATTTTTTAAAAGAATTGATGGAGGCAGGAAGTTGGCTTAGTGGTAGATTGCCTGTTTTTGCATGTGTGAGACCCCAAGTTTCATGTCTGGCACTGTTTGGGTACAAAGAGAACTCCAGAAATAGTAGAGCTTTCTCTTACTTCTCTCTCTCTCTCTCTCTCTCTCTCTCTCTGTCTCTCTCTCTCTCTCTCATTTGCTCTTAAAAAATAAAAATTGGGCCTGCTCAGTGGTACAACACATGTACGAGAACCTGGGCTCAGTCTCTGACAGTACATTAAAAAAAAAGGTTAGGGCTAGTGAAACAGCGTAGCGATCATGCAAAAGACTTTCATGCCTGAGACTCTGAAATCATAGGTTCAATCCTCAGCACCACCAAAGCTGAACATTATTATTAATTAGCTGAAAAGCTAATTAAAATGAATAAACAAAATAGAAGAATTGGCAGCATAAAATGTAAGAACATTGTCATGGGAGTATAAAACTTTACAGCCCACCTGTAGGAAACCCAGAGAAATAGTCTTTGGGGTCCTGGTGCATGACGGTGGGAAGGGACCTAAGTTGGGGGCGAGAGGGTTTTGTAGACACCTGTCATGAGGGGATGAGAAGTTGGATTCATGTGTCAACAACTATACTGTAAACCATTAACCTCCAATAAAATTATAAAAAATATAAGCCACTTAAAAACTGTTTAGTTGATTATTTAATAGTCATATATTTACCCTATGACCCATTGACTGTATTCTTATTCTTAACCCAAAATAAATGAAACCATAAGCCCACATACATGCTTATGCATACATGTCTATAGCAACTTTATAATAGTCAAAAACATAGAAACAACCTAGATATTTATCAACAGGACAATGGATAAGCAAACTGAAGTAGTTCACATCCTTAAATACTATACAATAAAAAAAGGAATAGGTTAGTGCTAGGGTCTGAATTTGTCTCCCCCACCCCTAAAAAAAATTCCTATGTTGAAATGCTATTCTCTCAAAATGATGATGTTTGATATGGGACGACCTTTCAAAAACCCTTGAGTCATGCGAGTGAATGGAGTTAGTACCCTTGTACTAAGAGACGCTTTTTTGACCATGTGAGGAAACTGTAGGAAGGCCATGGTCTGCAAACCGGAAGCCTGATTCTCCACACACCCTGAATCTATCATCCCATCGTATGAAATTCTAACTGGACAATATTAATCTGTGATTTAGATAAACATACAGATCAGATTAGTGTTTGTTTCTCAGGTTCAACATGGGGACTAAAGACAAACAGGATGGAAAATCTTTCTGGAATGATGGGAATATTGTAGGTCTTGACATACATTGACCTAAACTACTTTAGCAATATACTTAAGATCTCAATGCTCTTTGGACATAAATTTTACCTCAGAACAATGATATTTTAAATAATATGTTCGTATGACATTTTTAAAAATTTTTATTTTAAAAAGGAAACACTGACAAAAACCATAGGATAAGAGGGGTACAACTCCACACAATTCCCACCAGCAGATCTCCGTATCCCATCCCCTCCCCCTGATAGCTTTCCTATTCTTTAACCCTCTGGGAGTATGGACCCAGGGTCATGATGGGGTGCAGAAGGTGGAAGGTCTGGCTTCTGTAATTGCTTCCCTACTAAACATGGGCATTGGCATGTCAATCCATACTCCCAGCCTGTTTCTCTCTTTCCCTAGTGGGGTGGGGCTCTGGGAAAGCGGGGCTCGAGGACACATTGGTGGGGTCGTCTGCCCAGGGAATTCCGTTTGACATCATGGTAGCATCTGGAACCTGGTGGCTGAAAGAAGAGTTAACATATAAAGCCAAACAAATTGTTGACATTTTATTTTTAATATTTATTTATTCATTCCCTTTTGTTGCTCTCGTTGTTTCATTGTTGTAGTTATTATTGTTGTCGTCGTTGTTGGATAGGACAGAGAGAAATGGAGAGAGGAGGGGAAGACAGAAGGGAGAGAGAAAAATGGACACCTGCAGACCTCTTTCACCACCTATGAAGCCACTCCCCTGCAGATAGGGAGCCGGGGGCTCGAACCAGGATCCTTTTACGCTTTGTACCACATGCACTTAACCCACTGTGCTACCGCCCAACTCCCAAATTGTTGACATTTTAATGTCCCAAAGTAACTGCTGAAGTTCCAAACATCACATCTATATTCTATGTGATTTAAAGGTGAATGAGTAGAAACATGAGGACAAAGGATTCACGCCTGCTGTCTGGCACTTCCTAAGGTGACGTGAAGCCCCACCAACCACTTACACACAAGTCTCTTTGGACAATCTGAACTCGAAAAGAAGGGGGAGAAATAGTCACAGGCACTGTTTGGCTAAGTACCTCCCGAATGTAATAACATCTGTTCATAGGAATAAAAAGAAGGGGGAATGGACATCAGTTACGTACTGGGAAACTCAACTATTCCACCAAAAAAAGAAAAGACAAGAAAGGAAAGGAAAGGAAAGGAGAGGAGAGGAGAGGGGAGGGGAGGGGAGGGGAGGGGAGGGGAGGGGAGGGGAGGGGAAGAAAAGAAAGGAAAGGAAAGGAAAGGAAAGGAAAGGAAAGGAAAGGAAAGGAAAACTGCATGAGAATACACACACACACACACACACACACACACACACAATAAACATTTTTCACAGGAGAATTAATGGACCTTCAGTGGGTTCCATTAAAAAGAAAAAAATCTCTGTTGTGGGACGTGGTTTTTGAGCAATGAGTTCTAATGAAACAGTCAATAAAAAGTTTTGAGTGGCAGATTCACAAGGTAGTGAGCATCCTAGTGACACACGATGGCATAGAATAGGCTACACTCACCACCTGGACTGAATTGTGTTGCCTGAGACTCCCGAAGGCTGCAATCTGCTAGGCAACCTCTTCTCCATTTAGTTAGTAGTTCCTCCCGCCATTGCCATCTGAAATCCACAATGGGTGTGAATGTCGGAAGCGAGCCACTTCACTTAAGTGTACATTCTGCTCGCATACTTGATTCGATGACATTCGTTTGCAGGTGTCTCTACTTCAATTAATTGCATATTGGTGCAATGCATAATTTAAACGCTGTACCAAACTGAAGTATTCAAATGAGAGTCTCTTCAATGTAATTATTCAACATAAGCTGGGAGTGCTGACAAAATGTTGTCCTTTATTTCTTCAAATAGAGGCTTCAAGTATGTTCACAATTAGATAACATGGAGAATGTCAACAAGATATGACAAATAAGTGAAAATAATGAGAGCTAGAGACTCCACGTCTTCACTTAATGTTTCCTCCACTGATCCATGAGAGAGTATGTTTTGCATAGTCTCTCCGATCTGATTTGAAGAACAAAAGAAAATTTCCTTTAAAAAGGCCACATGGAAGGCACAGCCTTTTTTGCTGGTCTGTAAATTAGATGTTGATGTATTTAAAAAAAAAAAAAAACTGCACAGATTTCCTTGCACTTGTGACAGCAAAGAGAAAATGAAAATGATTCTATTCAACAGAGGAAAGAGACAACTTACACTACAGACTGTATTTGAAGACTGACTTAAGGGGCTTTAGTTTCTTATAAATCAACTTCTTATCTGAATAGATATTGAAAATTAAATGCTGGTGTCCTTTCACTGAGCTCAGAATATAAGAAATGACATTTTATCATTGAGTCTGTCACCGACACAGCACCATGCTGCTAAATTAACATTTCCCGTCCTGCAGTGATAAACAGAGTTCTGTTTATTGAGCACCTGCTCAGCGGGGGTCATCACTAGTGGCATTTCTGTGGTCAGCTGAATAATGCGCCCCAGAAGTCCCAGTCCCTGAAACCTGTGACTGCTACATGTGTGACAATGGGGCACTTTGAGTTTTTGCCTGAATTCAGGGTCTGGAGATGCGGAGAGGTTATCCTGCACAGTCTGCATAGTGGCTGTGAAAGCCAAGAGCGAGCCTTCATGAGAGGCGAAAAGAGGGCTGTGGAGGTGCAACCAGAGGGAGCCTGGAGGACACTCTGCTGTGGGCTTGGAAGTCGGAGGGCAAATCCGGGAATCAAAAAAGACAGTGAACGTGGGGCTGGGTGTTGGCACACCCTGTTGAGTGCACACATTACCATGTGCAAGGACCCCGGTTCAAGCCCCGCTCCCCAAACCTGCGGGGGGGGGGGGGGAAGCTTCACAGGTAGTGAAGCAGGTCTGCAGGTGTCTTTTTTCCTCTCTCCCTGTCTTCTCCCCTCAATTCCCTCTGTCCTGTCAAATAAAAGAAAAATATTGAAAAATAAATAAATATACTAAAGAAAAAGACTGAGGATGTGATGAGCAGGCTCTAGACCCTAAAAGAAGCAAGGAATGGATTCTTTCCTGGAGCTTGGAGAAGGAACCTGCTGACACCTTGATATTAGCCCTGTGAAGCTGATATTGGGCTGCTGGCCTCCAGGGCTGTAAGAGAATAAGTGGGTGTCATTCCAAGTCACTCAGTTTGTCACAGCAGTAATAGAATACTAATGCAATTTCCAGTTCCAGAACTACTCTGTGAGGGTGGCATTATTACTAAGCACTCGTACTTGTCACCCAAAGAGAAATAAGAAAATGCTCACAGTGAGGGAGGAACAGATGAGTTTGGCATTTGAGAGCTATCAAGGGGCTGGGGAGATAGCATAATGGTTCTGCAAAAGACTTGCGTGCCTGAGGTGCTGAGGTCCCAGGTTCAATCCCCAGCACCACCATAAGCCAGAACTGAGCAGTGCTCTATCTGTCTGTCTGTCTATCTATCTATCATCTATATCTATTTATCTATCTATCTACCAAGTATCTATCTCATTAAAATAAATTTGTTAAATGAACTATAAAAGCACACTTTACCAGGCCTGGGTTTGAGCTCCAGCAGTGCATAAGGCACCCCTAGTCTCTCTCCTTTCACTCACCAAGTAAATATTTTCAGAAATGAAAAAGGGGGGTTAGGAAGCAGTAGTGCACTAGACTTTCATTCCTGAGGTTCCAGGTTCAACCTCTGGCACCACCAAATTCCAGAGCTGACCAGTGCTCTGATACCCCTCTCTCCCTCCCTCCCTCTCCCAGTCCCTCTCCCTCTCCCTCTCCCTCTCCCTCCCTCCCTCTCTCCACCTCTCTCTTGCTCTCTTTCCCCTCAGACCCCTCTCTCCCCTCTCTCTCCCCCCCTCTCGCTCTCTTTCCCCTCAGTCCCCTCTCCCTCTCTCCTCCCCTCTCCTCCTCTCTCTTCCCTCTCTCTCTCCTCTCCTCTCTCTTTCAAGCAAAGGGAAATGAAAAAATCTTTAAAATATAAAATTGGGGGATCCGGGTGGTAGTGTAGCGGGTTAAGCGCACATGGCGCAAAGCGCAAGGACCTGCATAAGGATCCTGGTTCAAGCTCCCGGCTCCCCACCTACAGGGGGGTCTCTTCACAAGCAGTGAAACAGATCTGCAGGTGTCTATCTTTCTCTCCCCCTCTCTGTCTTCCCCTCCTCTCTCCATTTCTCTCTGTCCTGTCCAACAACAACAATAGCAATAACAACAATAGCAACAACAAGGGCAACAAAAGGGGAAAAATGGCCACATTAGCAGTGGATTTGTGGTGCAGACACTGAGCCCCAGTGATAACCCTGGAGGCAAATAAAATAAAATAAAATAAAATAAAATAAAATAGTAAACACAGATAGACTGTCACACACACACACACACACATACATGTCTGGAGTTGTATGTATAACCTAGATGAATCCAGAAATGTGTTATCATTATACATATTTAAGTAGGGCTTATTAGATTTGGGTATATCTCATAATATCAGTCAAAAAATAAAAATAAAAATTGGGGGTGGTGGTGGTAGTGCACCTGATTAAGCGCACATGATACTAAGCACAAGGGCCCTGCACAAGGATCCGGGTTCAAGTCTCCCACTCTCCAACTGCAAGGGAGAAGCTTCACAAGCAGTGAAGCAGGTCTACAGGAGGTGTCCATCTTTCGCTTTCCCTCTCTGTCTCCCCCTCCTGTCTCAATTTCTGTCTGTTCTATCCAATAAAATGGAAAAAAAATGTCCACCAGGAGCAGTAGATTCATAGAGCTGGCACCGAGCCCCAGTGATAATCTGGAGGGAAATATATATATTAGGGGGCCAGATGGTCACACACCTGGTTTAGTGCACATGTTACAGTGCACAAGGACCTGGGTTCAAACCTCCCATCCCCACCTGCAAGAGGAAAGCTTCACAAGTGGTGAAGCAGGACTGCCGGTGTCTCATTCCCTCTCTGTCTCCCCCTTCTTCTCAATTTCTAGTTGTCTCTATATTCACTAAAGATAATAATAAAATTACACTTTAAAAAATAAAAATTAATACTTGCAAGGCCCTAGCCTGCTTCAATAAGGTGGCACGTATTGCCCAAGTTAGAGGTCTGAGAATTATCACTACAGAGTAGCTGTCAAGAGTGGATTCAGCGTGAATGTCCCAAGGAGAGGGCCTGTAAAGCAGAGAGCTCACCCAAGAAAGTATCTGCACTGCACGGGGTGAAGGGGACAGCCCCTCCCCAAGGTTTGATGCTACCTGAGGCTGCTCTCTAGGGGACACGTAAGATTCTTCTCTTGCAGTCTTCAGAAGAGTTCCTATGTCATGATCTAAATCGGAAGGCCCAGAAACGCATCACTCAGGCTTCCTGTGCTGAATAAAAACATGGCTCCCTAAGTCTTAAAAGCATCAAAAGAAGGCATTTTCTCTTAGTTGTCTACCCAGTGGGTGGTGTGGCAAGGAGGGTTATTATCTCCAAGTCTCTGGAAAGTTCTGGATTCTGTAGGCTGTGATCAGATCATCTATGATGTGATCTTTATTCATGTGAAGTTTTATGATTTGTTCCATCTGAAATATTTTTGACAATTTTAGTGTTTAATAGTTAGCAAAATGATCTCATTTTGAGCTGTTGCAGAAAATACATATATCCGTTAAGCTGGTGACATAGTGACATCTTGTGGTTAAAGTTGGCAGTGACTTTCCTAAAGTTGGGGGAAGTTAAAGCAAGGAAGCCAAGTACAATGAAACATGTAAGTAACAAAACCAAAACCTTGTTAAAAAAAAAATCCTTCTTGAAGATGACATGATCTGAGGATTGTGAGAAATAAAATTCTGGATTTCTGCCTTACATTTTATAGTCCTTTTCATACTAATATGGACAAAAGTGTTTAATTTCAAAATTAAAACAATGCCTTGTGGGAACAGACTGTAAGACTGAAAATATTATATACTGTGGAGTCAATGTTTAAGTCAAAGTCTTTGGGGCCAGAGAGACAGCTCACCAGGTAGGGCTCCTACATTTTCATGAGCACAGACAGCCCAGGTTCCAGCCTTGCACTAGTGCTGTGGTACCCCCCACCCTAACTGTTTCTCTCTGTGTGTCTCCTCACCTGAATGAAATAAGTCACCTGGAGCAGTGCAATCAGGCTTGTGTGAAGCTTTATATAACGATAATGATGATAAAGTACACTAGAGGTAATATAAAACTTTTATTTGTCTTTTGGGGTTTGAACAAAAATAGAGAAAGTTGTGGATTCATAGTGCTGGCACCGACCCCAACAATAAGCCTGGTGGCAAAATAATAATAATAATGAGAAGAAAGCCTTTATTTTAAAGTCACAGTATATTCCAACATATTATCCTTACTGTGAAGTCCATGTGTGTTTACCTACTGCATCTCTGTGTCCCCAAATATCTCTGTCTATAATATAATAACTATAATATAATAAATATTATATAATATAGTCGAGCTTTCCACCTACTGTTTCACATTGTCTCATTTATCTAAATCCAAAACTGTTTTTTAATACTATTTATTTATTTATTTATTCCCTTTTGTTGCCCTTGTTGTAGTTATTATTGGTGGTGTTGTTGTTGGATAGAACAGAGAGAAATGGAGAGAGGAGGGGAAGACAGAGAGGGGGAGAGAAAGATAGACACCTGCAGACCTGCTTCACCACTTGTGAAGTGACTCCCCTGCAGGTGGGGAGCCGGGGGCTCGAACCAGGATCCTTAAGCAGATCCTTGCGCTTTGTGCCACGTGCGCTTAACCCGCTGCGCTACCGCCTGACTCCCAGCCAATACTGTTTTATTATTATTATTATTATTATTCTTTTTATAGAAACAGAAATTGAAAGGAAAGGGAGACAGAGATGGAGATAGAGATGGAGGAGGAAAGAGAGACACCTGCAGCCCTGCTTCACCATTCAGGAAGCTTTTCCCCTGCAGACAGGCACCAGGGATTTGAACCGAGGTCCTTTTGCATGGTGATACGTATACTCTACCAGGTGTGATACCACCCAGCCCTTAAATCTTAAACTGTGGTATAGTTATAGCTATGTGCATTTCACACATGAGAATACAGAATCTTTAGAAAAACTGCCAAAAATTCTGAACTCTGGCTGAATCTGTGGTCTCAGCCAGTCATCACTGTGGCAGTTAAGCGGTCACAGAATCTCAGTGGCACGCACCTCTACACATTTCTTCCTCTGTGTGCACGCAGAGGCTGGTGTGACTTAGTTCATCTTGGTTTTGCTTTACTAGGTGGCTCCATGCTGCAGGTCAGATCCAGTGTTGCTCTACACACCCAGTCTTTCAATCTCCTTGAAGACTAGCTGGACCATGCCTTCTTGTGGAACCGGAAAGACAAAGGGTAAGTGAAACAAAAGGCCTGAACTTGTAACTGCTCCACTGTTGTCTCCACCCACTGTCCAAAGTCATGTGACAAGTTCATTTTTTTTTAATATGGATCACTTCATGAATTTGTATGTCATCCTTGTGCAGGGGCCATGCTAATCTTCTCTGTATCGCTCCAATTTTAGTATATGTGTTGCTGAAGTGAGCACCCAAGTTCAAAATTAAAGGGCATGGAAATATATTTCAGTGAAAGGACATGCAAAATTACATGACAGATAATGCAGATATAGGAGGAGGTGAGAAATTGGAAAGAATTCAACACCATATAGAGTATTCAGGGGTGAAATTGTAATACCATGTACCTGGGTCTTAATGTTAGAAACCAATGTCACCTCAACCAAAACCGTTATTATTCTCATTAAATTTGTATTAGTAGTGTCTTACAAACTTGTTAGACTTCTGGGGTATAGCTTCGTGTGTGTGTGTGTGTGTGTGTGTGTGTGTGTAAGTTGATGTACTCTCCACCAAAGTCTTATACTTTGTCCTTTGAATAGCCACCATAGCTCTGACAAAGTCTAAGAGAGAGTTTGGTTGCCATGTTTTTTGCAAGTTCATTTGATCTAGCCATCTATAGTCCACATACAAGAGAAACAACCAGGTCATTGTCCTTCACCTCTTTACTTATTTCACATAGCACAATCTCCAGTTCCATCCATTTTTGTCCCAAATTATACAGTCTCCTTTTCTGTCAATCAAAATTATTAATAAAAAGTAATTCAGGGAGTCGGGTGGTAGCACAGCGGTGAAGCAGGTCTGCAGGTGTTTATCTTTCTCTATCCCCTCTATCCTCCCCTCCTCTCCATTTCTCTGTCCTATCTAACAATGACGACAACAATTATAACTACAACAATAAAACAACAAGGGCAACAAAAGGGAATAAATAAATAAATATTTTTTAAAAAATTTTAAAAAGTAATTCAACCCACCCAGCTCAGTATGTCAGTGGGCTCCCAGAGTGGCATTATCTAATCTTTCATGAATAATGTGAGATATGTTTGTAGTTAAGGTAAAGAGTGAGCCATTGTGATGGACTCAGAGATGCTGAAAAGATAAGTATCAGATGGGACCAGTTAAACAAGATACAAATGATATGTCCCAATTTTCAAAATCTAAAGTCTTGTGTCATTGGCAGAGCCCGTAATGGATCAAATAGTGAAGCAGCCAAAGTGATTTTAACCATGCCTCAGTTTCACCTCTAGTCACCCTTGCCTTCATGCCTCTGCCTTATCTTCTCTTGTCTCTATACTCCATACTTGTGCCTCACTCTTTTTTACCACTACCTTCTGCTTTTCAGTACTTGGCTATCTGAGATGAGATAGTGCCCTCTGGATTGATTTGGTTTGTTTGTTTCCAGAGCACTGCTCAGCTCTGGTTTATGCTGAGGACTGAAACTGGGCCCTTTGGTGCCTCAAAATTTTAAGGTTTTTTTTGCATAATCACTATGGATAAGTTTTTGTTTAATGATATCTACATTATAACTGGAGTTTTCAGGCCACAGAACATGAGCTTAAATAGAAGTTTTAAAAATGTTTTTAAAAATCACTTTATTAAGGAAATGTTGATTTACAGGGTTGTTATCACAGGGGTACAGTTCCACATCTCCCCAAGATGAGCATCTGTGTAACTCACCCTCCTTCCTGTTGTCATCTTTCTCCACCCTAGGGTGCCAGATCCCTACCATCCCCTTAATCTCCCACCCCCACCTCTCCACCTTCTTAATATCGAAAAATATTTCGGAAGAAATATTCTCTTATTTCTTAATAAGCTTAATTTAAAACTTGGTATAGTAAAATAAAATTATTATACTATATCATATTATATTACATCTTACTATTAGTCAAATAATGTGATTATTAATAGACAACTATTTTTAGTGAGTTAAATTTCCCAAAATAATTTATTAGGCAGTCTACCACTTTCACATGTACTTTTTTTAAATATTTATTTATTTATTCCCTTTTGTTGCCCTTGTTGTCACATGTACTTTTGACATTACTTCTATATAAATGACAAGGATTTCTGGGCTCTATATGGCCTATGTGTCTATAGAATTTCCTTATTGTGGTCCGGGAGGTGGCGCAGTGATAAAGCTTTGGACTCTCAAGTATGAAGTCCCGAGTTCGATCCCCAGCAGCACATGTGCCGGAGTGATGTCTGGTTCTTTCTCTCTCCTCCTATCTTCCTCATAAATAAATACAATCTTTTTTTTAAAAAAAAAAAAAAAAAAGAATGTCCTTATTATTTCAGTTGCAGTGGCTCCAGTAGCTTAGGGTGTGATATTCTCCTTCATTTCTCCTCTGTGTGTTCTAGTTGTTTCAGCTCACTGTGGGTATTTATCTTCCATGTGAATTTTAGAAGTACTCTATATACTCTTCATTCTGTTAGTAATTATAGAAGTCTGTTTCAATTTCAACCATAGAATGTAACCTTTTGGAGGTCTTTCTCCCGTGTGATGTTTAAGCCATATTAGCTCTTCATATCACTCACTGATGATGGGTCTCCCATCTAATTTCTGAATGACAATCAAATATGGAGCCCCTTGCCCATTTCTTTTGTGGAAATGCCACAGCCTTGCTCAGAGTGGAAATCATTGTTGTAGTCAAGAAATACCAGATTTGTGAGAACCACCCTCAGCTTGAGGAGCGTCTTCTGGATGCCCACAGACAGTGTATGTAGGCGGGGAAGAAGTGAGACTGAGACACCTAGGGGTCTGGTGACAGGAGGCCAGGAGAAGCTCTGGAAAAAGTGGGGAGGGGAATCAAATAAAAGTGGAGGCAAATTCAAAGCAGAGTCAAGCCAAAACAAATCCTGAAATTCCGACAGAAGTGAGGTCACCAAAGTGGGAGAGGGGAGGGCCAAAATGTCAGTGGGAGAGGCATGCTGGCACTTTGGTGGTGGGGTGAGGTAGTGATACACATATGATGAAAGGAGAAGGCATACCCCACTACTTCACATGTGCAGTCTTGGAAACCCACATGAACTCAGTTAAAAAAAAAATCAAGTCAGACCTTACCGGGAAATTTTTCCCCTCTGCAGCCTCTAACATGTACCCTCTAGAGTCTTCTTCTCACCACACAGAGCCCGCAGGTGCTTTGTTCACCTTTCCTGCTGTGGGGAAAGCCAACTGAGCGGGGGTGGGGTGGGTGGAAGGGTAGGGGGGATGTCTCTAGATTCCACCCTCCCTGTGGGATGCCCAGAAATTGTAACTGATCTAGAGCTGAAAGCAGACATTTCAGACCAGAACTTTGTGGAATTCCAAGTTCCAGTGAAACACAACCTCAAAGAGATTTATTTCATAGTTTTTATAGATACTAAGAAGAGGGAAGTAGGGCCATATGGGCACTGATAGGGGTTATCCGTTAGTTTTTGTGAAATCTTCATAAGCCTACCACATAGTAAGTGATCCAGTGAGTGTCAAGAACATAAAAACATAGAATTCATTGAGTCTGACCAGGCGGCGGTGCTCCAGGTTAGTGCACATTTTACCAAGCACAAGGACCTGAGCTCAAGCCACCGGTTCCCACTTGCAGGGGAAAGCTACACAAGTGGTGAAACAGTACTGCAGATCTCTCTCTCTCTCTCTCTCTCTCTCTCTCTCCTATCAAATTCAATAAACTTTCAAAAAAATTTATTGAGTCATGCTAGGTCAGCTCATTATTTGGATTTAGAATAGAAGCTCATTATTTGGATTTAGAATGTACTACCAAGTAACCAATCAGTAGTTGTTGGAAGGCACATGTTTATAAGAGAAAAACAACTGAGTGGTCCAGGAGATGGCATACTGGATAAAGCACTGAACTCTCAAGTATGAGGTCCTGAGTTCAATCCCTGACAGCACATGTACCAGAGTGATTTCTCTCTCCTCCTATCTTTCTCATTAATAAATAAATAAAATCTTGAAAGAAAGAAAGAGAGAGAGAGAGAAAGAAAGAGAGAAAGAAAAGCAACTGAATGTTTTCTGTAGAAGCCTTCGGAACTTCATTGGGAGCTTCCAGTGGATTTGTAAAATTCAATCCAATAGACGTTGTGCTAGGAGATAGAATGACAGCGGCAAACAGGACATTTTTCAGCCCTCTACATGCTGGAAATATATGTGACAGAAATCTAAATGGCTATCAATATAATGGTGCGGTAGTGCTACCTTAGAGATAGAAGGAGAGTGGCGTAGAGATCTGAGTGAAGAAATGCTCTAGTCTCCAGTGTCAGGGGAGGTGGGCCTGGGAAAAGCTATTAGAGGATGAAAGCTGGAGGATGGCATGATTAGACCAGCTTTCTAAAAAGAAGAAAAAAGCACTCAGGAAGAGAAAACAACATGCAGAGTAGCTCAGAAGTTCAATCATTCAGCCAACCATATTAAAAGAGGCCAAATAAAATGTGGTGCTTGGGGACAGAGGAAGGATTTCTTCTAGGTGGCCTCAAGAAAGAGAAAGAATGAAATCTCAGCACTTAAACAAGAGATATAAAAGTGTTGCCATGTGTTCACATACCTGATAAAACTGTGGTTTCCCAATTCCCCTATTGCACTGGGGCAATTGGCAAGAAAGGAAGGGACCAAGATTACCTTTCTTAGGGCTAGTCAGGAAGCCATTAGAGATGAGATATGAGCCCTACCATGGGTAAACTCACATTCTCATTTGAAACATAACGCTCATGTGATCCCTCATTGAAACCCTTACATAGCTTGGAGAATCTATATCATCTGTTTTAGACTCACATGTTTTCACATCAGGACAAATGTCTAAGAATCACTTTGTCACGCATACTATAAAAAACAATTTACAAACAGGCAGCAGGGAGTCGGGCGGTAGCGCAACAAGTTAAGCACAAGGCGTAAGGATCCCGGTTCGAGCCCCCAGCTCCCCACCTGCAGGGAAGTCACTTCACAGGCAGTGAAGCAGGGTCTGCAGGTGTCTATCTTTCTCTCCCCCTCTCTGTCTTCCCCTCCTTTTTCTATTTCTCTCTGTCCTATCTAACAACGACGACTTCGATAACAACAATAATAGCTACAACAATAAAAATAACAAAAGGGAAAATAAATAAGTAAATTAAAAAAATTAACAAAAAAACAGGCAGCAAATGAAAAGTGGTTCCTGGTGCACATCTTGTAGTGGATGAAGATGATAGTGGGAGTTAGGTGTCACCCCATCAATAAAGAGCCCATGACTGAATATAGACACCCAGAATTCTACTGGGCACAACAAAGTACTAAGAAACTACTTGATGGAGGACTAAATGAAGAAATCATACATGTGGATGCCACGGCGCAATTAACCTTCTTATGATACTTATCTCTGAAATGGCAAGAAAATAATAATTACTTCCCTTATATGACTGCAGTTAAAAGTAATAATAATAAGGCCGAGCAAGATAACTTACCTGGATAGTGCATCTGCTTTGTCATATACATGACCCCAGCTCAAGTCTATCCTCACTACATGGGGTAAATTTCAATGCTGTGATGGATTTTCCCTCTCACCTCTGCCTCTGTGTCTCTCTTTCTGAAAAAGTCAGTTCCAAGTGGTGAAGCTCTGGTAATGACAAAAGAAAACATAACTAATATGCTGTCATATTCTCTGGTGACTTTTTTTACTTTAACCGTCTGCTGTTCAAAGCACAATAAAGTTCCAGCTGAAGTGGGAATACATATCGGTTATTTTTTGGAAAGAGTACTACTCAGCTTTAGCTTATGGCAGTACCAAGGATTGAACCTGAGACCTCAGGGTCTCAGACATACCAATACCATGCTCCAATACCTTGAGCTATTTCCCCTGGCCCCCATGTATCAGTTATTAAAAGAGCATGTGGACTCAGGTTTTTCCTCTTTCTTGTAACTTAGTAGGAAAAGGTATTTATTGTGAATAAACAAAATGTGACTTGAATTAAGACTCTTGAATAAAACAAAAGGGGAAATTATGAGGAATTTCAGTACTAGGAGTGGTCATTAAAACCCCCCCTCCATTAAGTGGTAGAGCATAATCCTGACCACAGAAAGAGAGCTGAGGGGGTTGGGCGGTGGCACAGTGGGTTAAGCGCACGTGGCGCAAAGCGCAGTGACCGGCGTAAGGATGCTAGTTCGAGCCCCCGGCTCCCCACCTGCAGGGGGCTTCTCGGGCGGTGAAGCAGGTCTGCAGGTGTCTATCTTTCTCTCCCCCTCTCTCTCTGTCTTCCCCTCCTCTCTCCATTTCTCTCTGTCCTATCCAACAACAAAGCAACGTCAACAATGGCAATAATAACCGCAAGGAGGCTGCAACAACAAGGGCAACAAAAGGGGAAAAAAATGGCCTCCAGGAGCGGTGGATTCATGGTGCAGGCACCGAGCCCAGCAATAACCCTGGAGGAAAAAAAAAAAAAAAAAAGAAAGAAAGAGAGCTGAATCCCAAAACCTACCAGAAATAAAATAAAAATGTGATCCAATATGTCAAAACTTAGTGAACATTTTTATGGCCCATTATTGCAAGTCGTTACTGAGAAGATTTTGATGAACATCAATTTCTACATCAAGAAAAATAAATGAGCCTCCATTTCTTTCCTTCCCTCTGTTCTCACCTTCAAGTTGTTAAGGTCTTTGAGAAGAATAAAGGATGGTACTTCAGTAGCTCACAAATCAGATTTAACTATTCCCATGTCAGTTTGAGTTTAGAAAAGATTACTTTCATCTAAAAGCCCTCTCTGATATAGTCCTACGGCGGGATACTATGTCACCCCAATAAATGATTTATACTGTATCTATCTAAATTTTAAAATATTAGCAAACTCTGCCTTCTGTCTCCATGCTTTTAAAATAGCAACCAAAAGTGCCATCAGAGCACAAAGAAAGACAGTTTCCTAGTCCCGAACTATTTACAATCCTAAATTAACTTAGTGTTTAGAGATTCAAAATAGAGGTCAAAATGAGTGCACAGCTATTCTCCGGTCTTCCAGTCACCACAGAAGAAGCACCATAAGCCTGTGGTTTAATCACTTTTCATTAAAGAAAAACAAAAAAGATTTCTACCTGCAGAGAGGTCTTTGCTTCACAAGTGGTGAGGCAGGTCTGCAGCTGTCTCTCTTTCTCTCCCCCTCTCTGTCTTCCCCTCCCCTCTGGATTTCTCTCTGTCCTATCCAACAACAATAACAGTAATAGTAGTAATAATAATAATAATGAAAACAATGGCAACAAAAGGGGAAAATAGCCTCCAGGAGCATTGGATTTGTAGTGCAGGCACTGAGCCCCAGCAATAACTATGGAGGCAAAAAAGGGGGTGGGGGCAGCTTGGGCTGGGAAGAAAGTATAGTGGTTATAGAAAAGGCTTTCATGCCTGAGGCTCCAAGGTCTGACATTTAACCCCTAGTACCACCATAAGCCATAACTGAGCAGTACTCTGCTAAAATAAAGTAAAATAAAATAAAATACCACCAACTAAATGTAAGGAGTGTTTGGTGAGGAATGAGCATATGAATGAATCACCACTTTGTTTAGAGAACACCCACTCTAGCAGGGACTATAAGAGATATGCATGAGTACAAAATAGTAAGATAACAGTCTTTGTTGTCAAAATCATCAGCAGTACCCATAGAAAAAGGGGTAACGATGACCTGGGATGTGGCACAGTAGATAAAACATTGGACTGTCAAGTATGGGGTCCTGAGTTCAATCCCCAGCATTGCAGGTGCCAGAGTGAAGCTCTCACTCTCTCTATATCCTCTCCCTCTCCCCCTCCCCACTCTCCTCTCTCATAATAACTAGATATTTTAAAAGGGATAACTTTAGAACTAATTAGGGCTGAGGACATGAGGCCTCAGTACTTAAAGAAAATGGAATTAATACAGCACCAGAGGTCTTCCAAAAGAGGCAGAGTCTGGTTGCCCTTGGAGTAAAGAGCAATAAGAGAAAGCCTGTAACACTAAACGTCAAGAAAATAGTGGATGATCTTGAGTATCAGGGCCAAGTATTTGCATTTATGGAGTAATGAGTGCGGTAAATTAGAGAACCCTTCAAAGTCAGGAAGTGACCTGATACTGGTAGCATTTTGGATTAATGAGGAAGTCATGGGAGACTGTGGCAGAGGCCAGAGAGACTTCAGATGGATGCTAACAGGACGGCTAGGATAACAGCTTGGTAATGACCTACTTAAGGTAAAATGGAAAGGAGGGTTCAAATTCAAGTGATATAAAAAAATATGGTTATTTCCAGCTCCACAAGTGAAGAGCCACTCCACCCCAACAAGTAATAAAACTTGAAAAGCTTAGCCATCAATAACTCTTCTCAGATTCCTAAGAAAGCAGAAGACATGGGGCAAGCCACTACCTCCAAGATTGGAGAGACAGGAGGCTGCAGAGATCTTTGGCTTTCTGGAACAGAATTTGACCTGGATAAATGAGCTCCAGGCTAGGAAAGTCTGAACCATAGTAGAGAAGTGGATATTGGCTGCTCTGAGAATTCAAAAATCCAGACAGACCCAGTCGAGTGGTTGGAGGCACCACAATATGGTAAGATTGTTATCCAGGAGTAAGATCAGGTTTACTCAGTCCATATCAGAGTAAAATTCCCCAGACTTCTGGCAAGGAAGGGAAAAGGAACCATCTTGAAATCCCTCAATACACTCAGTTCTTAGCAAGACCTGTCCTCAGGAGAAACTAGTGGACCAGAACCTAATACAATGAGGTACACCAGAGCCTAACTGATGTACAGACAGGAAATAATCAACTCTGGGCATCTCTGTCCTTCTGTGTGGGAGAAGGCAACACCCCCCCCCCGACTCCAGCCCACTGTCCCATCCTGTCCCAACTAAAGACAAAGAAAAAACCGAGAAACACTTACAAAGTTCAGTCACAATAAAAATGCAAAACAAGGTGGGAAACAGATAATCTTGAAAAAAATTTTTATTTATAAAATGGAAATATTGACAAGATTATAGGATAAAAGGGGTACATTTCCACAGAATGCCGACCCCCAGAGCTCCATATCCAGTCCTCTTCCTTGATAGCCTTCCTATTATTTTTTATATTTATTTATTTATTTTCTCTTTTGTTGCCCTTGTTTTTTATTGTTGTTGTAGTTATTGTTGGTGTTGTTGTTAGATAGGACAGAGAGAAATGGAGTGAGGAGGGGAAGATAGAAAGGGGGAGAGAAAGGTAGACACCTGCAGACCTGCTTGACCTCCTGTGAAGCGACTCCCCTGCAGATGGGGAGCCGGGGTTCCAACCGGGATCCTTATGCCAGTCCTTGCGCTTTGCACCAAGTGCACTTAACCCACTGCTCTACCGCCCGACTCTCAGCTTCCCTATTCTTTATCCCTCTGGGAGTATGGGCCCAGGATCTTTGTGTGATGCAGGAGGTGGAAGGTCTGGCTTCTGTAATTGTTTCTTCGCTGAACATGGGTGTTGGCAGGTCGATCCATACTTCCAGCCTGTCTCTCTCTTTCCCTAGTGGAACAGGGGTCTGAGAAAGCGGGGCTCCAAAACACATGAAGGGGTCCTCTTCCCAAGGAAGTCAGGTTGGCATCATGGTATCATCTGGAACCTGGTGGCTGAAAAGAGTTAACATATAAGGCAGAACAAATTGTTGACTATCATGACCCTAAAGGCAAGACTATTGCAGATGAGTATTTGGGGGTCTCTGTTTTGGAAAAATCTAATAGGTCTATTTTAAGTATATTCCAGAGGGCACTATGACTTTACTAGTTTTTGCCTGAGCCTGACATCTAATTGCAGGTGGACCCAGGTTATTATCTGGGGAGATGGTGTCATAGTCGGAAAAAAGACCAGAAAGCTGGATCACGGAAGAGAGTAGCTACCAAATATGGGGAAAGTATGTAAATATTGTTAACTGTAAACCCCATCGGTGTGATCGGGGGCCCATGTTCAGCACAGGAGCCTATGTAACTTCTGAATCCCTGTAGGTCTGAGCTTGCATTCTGTGGTCACAGCTAGGAACATTCCAGGCCGCACTAATTTTGGGCCCCATCTTCCTCGGGTAGTAGGTAGAGTATGTTGTCCAACCACCCTTTGGAGAATGGAACATTCCCTACCATTATTGATCCACACTGAGGGCAGGATCCTATAAGGGCCCACAAAGGGGGTCCATTGTGTTGTTCCTGATGGAGATGACCAGTGAGAGGGATCTGTTAGAGGTCTAGGCACAGCAGGTCTGTGTGGGAACCCCAGGGCTCCCTGACTAGGGCTCCAGGTGATGGGGTGGCCTGGTAGTGACTAAAAGGGTCATCATTAAAGTATGCCAGTCTCTTGCCCTTATTCAGCTTTTGTAGTCCTTTCTTTGACACAGTTAGCTTTGGAGTGATTGGGGGACATGTAAGAGGAGGTAGGTGAGGAGCATATCTAGGTCTAAGTAGAAACTGTTTCATTAGATACTTTAAGGTGTCTTATTAGTTCTTTCTACTTTCTTGCTTCATTTACTAACTCACTGCAAATTATTATGCACTTTTGCTTTAAGGTATATATTTTCCCCGAACTTATCGATGCACGTGCATGTGCCCTATCTTATGGGCCTTGGTCTATATCTAGGTTTTGTTAAGAAGTGTGCCTCTCTAAATGGAGTTAAGGAGTCCTATGAGCTAGGAAAGGTCTCACCTGAGTAATGAAGCTGAAGAGTTGACATTCCACGCCTGACATCTCTGGACACAGTTGGAAGTGAAGCATGCCGAGGTGGTACTCATTGCATTCAGTAGGTTGGGATCAGCAGATGCAGTATCCGTTGGTATGACTTGAGAGAAGCATGCAGGAAAGTGAGCCCGACCCTAGAGGTTCCAGGACTGGGAGAAATATGGGCTTTATAGAGAGTTATTGCTATAATCAAATTATTTGGCAATTGGATTGACTTTGAAAATCCCATTTTTTGGGAAATTTTTTATATTAACCCAAGTTTTGCTTTGTGTTAAACGTGTGGAGCGGGACACCCCCATTTACCTGAGTTTTAATTTTCATGTATATGAAATAGCAGTAATAGCACTCACCTTGTAGTGTTGCTTTAAATTAAGTACGTGTCTGTGTGCTCATGCATGCTAGTGCTCATAATCTCAAGAACTTCTTTTTTAAAATTTTTTATATTTATTTATTTTCCCTTTTTGTTGCCCTTGTTCTCTTCTATTGTTGTAGTTATTATTGCTGTTGTTATTTATGTCGTTGTTGGATAGGACAGAGAGAAATGGAGAGAGGAGGGGAAGACAGAGAGGGGGAGAGAAAGATAGACACCTGCAGACCTGCTTCACCGCCTGTGAAGTGACACCCCTGCAGGTGGGGAGCTGGGGGCTCGAACCGGGATCCCTATGCCGGTCCTTGCGCTTTGCGCCACGTGCACTTAACCCACTGCGCTACCGCCCAACTCCCAATCTCAAGAACTTCTAGCTCACTTTTCTTTCTTTCTTTCTTTCTTTCTTTCTTTCTTTCTTTCTTTCTTTCTTTCTTTCTTTCTTTCTTTCTTTTTTTTTGTCTCCAGGGTTATCACTGGGGCTCAGTGCCTGCTCTTGTTCCATTTTTTCAATTTTTTTGGATATGAAAGAGAAAAACTGAGAGGGGAGGAGAAGATAGAGAGGGAGAGAGCTTGTGAAATGACCCCCTGCAGGTGGGGAGCTGGAGGCTCAAACCAGGATCCTTGCACGTGTCCTTGCACTTTGTACTATGTGTGCTTAACCCGATGTACCACTGCCCAGCCCTCTCTAGCTCACTTTTCACCAAGTTACTATTTGGATTAAATGAAAGAAAGGGGCAGGCAGTGTGCACCTAGTGGAGCACACACATTACCCTATGCAAGGTCTTGGGTTCAAGCCCCTGTTCCTATCTGCAAGAGGGAAGCTTCAGGCATGGTGAAACGGTGCTGCAGGTGCCTCTGTTCCTCTCTCCGTCTGTCTCCCCCTCCCCTCTCAATTTCTGTCTCTATCAAAAAGAAGAAATGAAAGAAAGAAAAATGGCCACTAGGAATGGTAGATTCATCACGCAGGTACCAAGCCCCAGCGATAACCTGGTGGCAATTTAAAAAAATAAAAGTGTTTGGAGACAGGTGGAAGGCAGTAGATTAGTTTGACAAACTTACAAAGTAACACAATGTCATTTGAAAAAAAATAGTTACAGCTTTGTACATATCTTCATGATTCTTCCAAAGTTGACATTGAGAATGAACTTATTTTATTGTACTGAATACTTCCTTGTAGCCTTATTGAAGTTCTAAATATCCTACATGCTAAAATAAACTTGTAGTGCCTTCCCCGGAGTATTTTCAATCACTATAAAGCACCATCTAACTGCAGTGCATATTTCCTTAGATGCAAGCCATATTTGACTTTGAAACTATGCTGACTGGGAGTGAAAATGCAGTGTTGATTAGTTTTTTAAGCCCCACTAGACTTTCAAGAGACTCATCTTCTCTACATTTTAGAAACATGGGCTCAGCCTTAATCTCTAAGTTTGTGACCTCCAAAATGTAGATTCCAATGATGCCAAGCCCATAGATCGCTGACCCCCTTGAAGTAGTTAATTGCAAAAGGTCTGCATGTTCATATACAAACAATGTTAATTTCCCATTAAGTAAGTATGCCTCATGAATATTAGTGTTAAATTTTTAAATAGGTCTTGCTCTTGGGAGTTCCCGATATGAAGTGTCATCTCAGAGCATTTATATTAGAAAAAATTTCTGCTTTCCAGTAAGAAAGGCCTGACCCACACTGAGAATAATATTCATGAGCTCCTACATCAGGGAAGCATATGAGGAAATCCAATCAGGAATATATCTGGGGACATCACACATCTCAACTTTAGCACTTGTCGCTAAATTGTAGTCTCATGCTTAGCTGTCTTAGCAAAAGATCTAAAACTCTCTCGATCTGGGTAGCCCAGGTATATCTGGGATATAGCAGTCACTGTGGCCAGGAGCTTATTCATCCACTATTATTTATACATTAGATAGAATTTATAATTTTCTGACCTCCTATGAAATTGAAAATTTGTGTATTTGACTTCTAGTTAAAGTAATTCTACATAAAAAAATTTTTTTTAATTGCCAGCAAAGTTACCACTGGGGCTCAATGGCTGCACAACAAATCCACTGCTCCCGGCAGCCATTTTGTTCTTTTTTTCTCTCTTTCTTTCCTCCTTTCTTTCTCTCTTTCCTTCTTTCTTTTTACAGAGACATAAATTGAAAGGGGAGAGGGAGAAGGAGAGAGAAAGAGAGACACCTGCGACACTGCTACACTGCTCTTGAAGCTAGCAGGGGGGAACTAGGAGCTTCAACCCAGGTCCGTCCTTCCTTCCTTCCTTCCTTCCTTCCTTCCTTCCTTCCTTCCTTCCTTCCTTCTTTCTTTCCTTTCTCTTTCCCTTTCTTTCTTTCTTCCTTTCTTCCTTTTTGTCTTTCCTTCCTTCCTTTTTTTGTGTTCATTTTTAATGTGATTAATAGTAGGTCACAAGACTGTACGGTTACAGGGTATAGTTCCACACTGCACCCACTACCAAAGTTCTGTGTCCTCACACTCTCACCTCCCAAAAATCACCATAGTTCTCACAAGTCTTAGAAACAGTTTGCTTGCTTCTATTTGTTTTTTGCAAGTTCGTGTGTATCAGATCTCTAGATTTCACATATGAGTGAAATTATCTGATAGTTGTTTTTCATCTCTTATTTGCTAACCATAATCACCTCCAGTTCCATTTTGTCCCCAAGGACACAATACTATATTTTCTGATCACAGAGTAATATTCCATGGAATACATATCCCATAACTTCTTTATCCAGTCATCTGATAATGGACATTTAGACTGCTTCTACTCTTTGCTATTGAGTAATGCAGGTATGAAAATAGGGGTGCATATGTCCCTTCTAACTAGTGCTTGAGTGGCCACTGGATAAATGCCTAAGAGTGGTATTGCTGGGTCATAAGGTAATTCTGTTTTTATTTGTTTGAGAACTCTCTATCCAGTCTTACAAAGGGGCTGCACCCATTTACATTCCCACCAGCAGTGTACCAGAGTCAACCCAGCTCCTTTCACACCATAATGTGTGCACTCTACTGGGCGTGCCACTGCAGTGTGCCCCCCCCCAAAAAAACCCTAATTTTCCCATCTTCTCATAGTTTGTTAATGTATCTTTGTGTATGTGGCACCAAGGACTCAGGCATGCCCACTCCCACTACTCACAAGCCAACTTCTTCATTCTTGGTATTGCAGAGAGACAGAGAAAGACCGACAGAGAGGGAGGGCTAGCACAATACCAGAGCTTCCCTTGGTGCTGTGGTGCTCCCATTCAGTACCAGTTCCTGAACCTTGGCACCTTGCACATGATTGTGTATACACCGTACTGGGTGAGCTATCTCCCAGCCCCTTGCAACATTTTTCTATAGAGAATATGAACCGTTGTCTAGACACAGAACATTTATAGTCTTTTTTTCTTTTTTTTAATATTTATGTGTTTTCCCTTTTGTTGCCCTTGTTTTGTTGTGGTGGTTATTATTATTGTTGTTGTTGTTATTGATGTCGTCATTGTTGGATAGGACAGAGAAATGGAGAGAGGAGGGGAAGACAGAGTGGGGAGAGAAATATAGATAACCGCACACCTGCCTCACCGCCTGTAAAGTGACTCCCCTGCAGGTTGGGAGCCAGGGGCTCGAACAGGGATTCTTTCGCTGGTGCTTGTGCTTTGCGCCATGTGCACTTAACCCGCTGCGCTACTGCCTGACCCCCCTTTTTCACTTTTTATTAGTGATTTGATAATGATTGACAAGACTGTGGGATAAGAAAAGTATAGTTCCCACCATCGGAGTTCCATATCCCATCCCCTCCATTGGAAACTTCTCTATTCTTTATCTCTCTGGGAATATGGACCAAAATTCTTTATAAGGTACAGAAGATGGGAGGCCTGACTTCTGTAATTGCTTCTCCACTGGACATGGCCATTGATCCATACCTGCAGCCTGTTTCTGTCTTTCCCTAGTGGGGTAGGGCTCTGAGGAGATGGGGTTCCAGGACACACTGGTGAGGTTGTCTGCCTAGGGAAGTCAGGTTGGCAACATGGTAGCATCTGCAACTTTATGGCTGAAAAGCATTAATATATAAAACAGAAGAAAATGTTTAATAATCAGGAACCTAAAGGTAAGAATATAGCAGATGATATTTGGGGTCTTCATGTTGGAAGAATCTAGGAAGTCTTTACTAATTTTACTAGGAAGACTTTACTAATTTTTTCCTGAGGCCAACAGCTAACAAGTATACCATGTAAAGAAAAGATAGTTAGCTAAATATTTTAATATTTGGCCAGGTGACCATACTAAATGAAAAAGTGAAAGACAACTTCCAGGAAGTTTTGCTCATATGTGGAGTATAGATAACTATAAAAAATACTTGCATAAGATTATGATTACCAAACTGACTCCTAAACTCCATACTTCGTGTGGGAGGAAGCTGGGAAGTCTTTTTAAGTATGTTCCCTGTGGCCCATGACTTTAGTAATTTTTACCTGAGCCTGATAGCTAGCATGCTGGTGAACTAAAAGCATTTTCTGGGAAGATAGTGTCAGAATTGACAATAGGACTAGAAAGCTCTATTAGGGCAGAGAGGAGCTCCCAAATAGGAGAAGAGTATAAAAATAGCATTAACTGTTAACCCCATTGAACTGACCTAGGGCCAGACCATTGATCATGTCTGTTCATATTTAGCACAGGAGCCTGTGTAACCTGAGTCCCTGTCAGTTTAGGCTCTTAGTCTATGGTCACAGCTAGAAACATTCTAGTTCTAGGCTTCACTCATTTCAGGACCAGTCTTCCTCCAGTGGCAGAGCAGGCTGACCCAGCCTCCTTTCAGAGAGTGGGGCAGTCCCTACCATTGTTGTTCTACATTGAGTACAAGGTCCTGGAGAGGCCCACAAGAGGGACTAGTGATGGTGGAGAAGGGGATCTATTAGAGGTCTAAGCTCATTATATCAATGTGGGAATCCAAGGATTCCCTGACTAGATTTCTTTTTCTTTTTAGTTCTTGAGAAAATGCTCAGTTATAGGTTGGATTCCCTCAGAAATAGGCTGTGTGAGACCTAGATGTGGGGACAAATTGCCTACTTGAGAGTAAGAAATACTGTTGTAGGCTGACAAACTGAGCCAAGGGATGTAACACCCAGTACAGGGCACACTAACAGCAAGCCACTACTGTGGATGAGGGAGCCCAGACCTGCTGGAGTCCTGCAGGAGAATGTATGTAACAGGGATCATCAACTTTTCTAGTCAGACATATCATCTGGGGATCTTTTTAAGACATGGATTCTTGCCCAACAAGTCTGAGATGGAATGTGATGGAGTGTGAAATTCTGTGGTTCTGTCATGATCCCTGGCCAGGGGAAGTAACAGGGATTTAGCATTGATCCTCTTGGCTCTAACTGATGAATCTGTTATTGGTTGATGGCTGTTCCAGAAGCCATAAGCCAACTTGATCTGCATATGGGAAATAAGCCAGAGAAAGCGGTTGTAAAGTCACAGGAACCTGCAGCAAGAGGCAAAAGCATATATGATATTAGTGAATGTTCATGTGGGTTGGGAGATGGTGCACTTAACTCTCAAGCATGAGCTCCCAAGTTCAGTCCCCAGTAGCACATGTACCAGAGTGATGTCTGGTTCTTTCTCTCTCCTCCTCCTAGCTTCCTCATTAATAAATAAATAATATCTTTAAGAAATAGTAAGTGGGGGAGCTGGGTGGTAGCGCATTGGGTTAAGCGCATGTGGCGTGAAGCACAAGGACCGGCGTAAGGATCCCAGTTCGAGCCCCCGGCTCCCCACCTGCAGGGGAGTCGCTTCACAGGCAGTGAAGCAGGTCTGCAGGTGTCTGTCTTTCTCTCCCCCTCTCTGTCTTCCCTTCCTCTCTCCATTTCTCTCTGTCCTATCCAACAACGATGACATCAATAACAACAATAACTACAACAATAAAAAACAAGGGCAACAAAAGGGAATAAATAAATATTTTTTAAAAATAGTAAATGTTCAGGAACTGTGAGCATAGAGCATGGGGCAGACATCAACTCTGTCTAGTGGTCACAATGTTCCTTAGTTCTCAGACATTTTCCTAGTGAGTGGTCTCTGTGTCTTTGTGAGGTGTGGGGCTTGGGGCACACAATATTTTGTCTAATGTCTTTGTACTTGTTCCTTTCCTATTACAGCTGAGTAGGTAGCATTCTCGTGGATTTGCTATTTCCAGTAATACTTATTTCACTAAGCATAATCGCCTCCTCCAGTTCCATTCATTTTGTTCCCAAAAACACAGTTATCATCTTTTCTAATTGCTGAGTAGTACCCCATTGAGTATATGTCCGATAACTTCTTGATCCAGTCATCTGTTGATGTGGACCCCCCTATTACTATCAGTTCCTGCATCTGTATGTCCAGGTAACCAGCATCCATAAATGCAAAACTTGTGGGTAGCAAAATGGTTGTGCAAATTGTATGGTAAATGATAGTGTTGGACTTTTATTATGGTGAACATATTGTAGCTTATGGGCCTGTCAATTTGTAATGAGGCACAACTGAAACTTATTTGATCATATGACTCAATGTCACTTCTCACTGATCATTGTTAGAACTTGAGCTAAGTTGTGAAGCACCACATTGAATTCTCAAGGACCCAGGCTCAAGTCTCCAGTTCCCCCTCTGAAGGGAGGAAGCTTCATGGGTGGTGAAGCAGTGCTGCAGGTGTCTCTCTTTTTCTCTCCCTCTTTATATCCCCCTCTCCCCCCTCAATTTCTCTCTGCCTCTGTCAAATAAAAAATAACACAAAAGAAAAAAATGACTGCCAGGAGCAATGAATTTGTCATATAGTGGTAAGCCTGGTGGAAGTAGTTTTTTAAATGTAGAAATAGGGGGTCGGGCGTTAGCACAGTGGGTTAAGCGCACGTGGCACAAAGCTCAAGGACCGGCTCAAGCATCCTGGTTTGAGCCCCCGGCTCCCCACCTGCAGGGGAATCGCTTCACAAGTGGTAAAGCAGGTCTGCAGGTGTCTGTCTTTCTCTCCCTCTTTCTGTCTTCCCCTCCTCTCTCGCTTTCTCTCTGTCCTATCCAGCAACATCATCAATGGCAACAATAACAACAAGGGCTACAAAATGGGAAAAAATGGCCTCCAGGAGCAGTGGATTCATGGTGCAGACACCAACTCCCAGCGATAACTCTGGAGGCCAATAAACAAACAAACAAACAAATAAATAAATAATAGTAATAATTTTAAAATGTAGAAATAAATTAAGAATTGTCAGAACATAAGAGGAAAAGAGCTTCATATAAATGGGCCCACACAGTTCAAAACCCGAGTGAGTGCTGTGGACAGGTCAGCCGCAGGTGAGTCATTTACATAGAAGGAGTTTTGGAGTATGGGCATTAATTATCTTCTAGTTTCATGCAGAATGGAATTTGCATGCTCTTTTTTTCACCTTTTTGCCTTTGCAATAATTCTGAAAGAAGTGGGAGGGGGTATTTGTACTATTAGTTTCCTGGCACTTACTGTGTCCTCTTCCTCATGTGCCTGACTGATCACAGGCCTCGACTTGCTCCCAGACCTAACCAGCTGTGTTAAGGGACTCCAGGAGCTGCTGTACTCAATTAGGAATCTTTTGCTCCATCTCTGGGCTGTTGGTGTGGCACTGATGAAACTATCAAACTTGGCTAACCTGTAACTTTCCACATATAAAACCAAGATGTTTAAATCCATTTGTACAGAGCATCTATAAAGCAGAATGTAGATGCATTAGCTTCCTGCAAGTGCATTTGTACATGATGTGAGAGATGATCCCTCTATTTAGGAAGATTTAGGGGCCTTGTGTTTATAGAGTAAAAGTATTACAGGAACTATCTGTAAATCCCCCCCAAAAAAACAGTACTCATCAGTATTATTTCCAGTTTCATGAATATTCCCAAGTTTCCAATGACCACCCAGAACTGGAGAATATTTGAGTAATTTCACCAATTAAATAGGATCAGACTCAAATCTCAAAGCACATGCTTTCTCTAGAAAATAATAGTGCCTTTTGTGGTCCGGGAGGTGGCACAGTGGATAAAGAATCAGACTCTCAAGCATGAGGTCCTGAGTTCAATCCCCGGCAGCACATGTACCAGAGTGATGTCTGGTTCTTTCTCTCATTCCTCCTATCTTTCTCATTAGTAAATAAATAAAATCCTTGGAAAAAAAAAAGAAAAAGAAAATAATAGTGCCTTTCTCTGAAAGGGTAGTTTAGTCCAGAAAACTCTTAAGAACCACACATCCACCTTATGAGTCTTCTTATTTTGGTGCTGCCAATTAGCTATCATCTTTTTGTTTCTCTCTTTCTGCCTGTCATTACTGGGGCTTCACCGCTCTGGGCAGACTTTTTCAGATACAGAGAGACTGAGAAACAGTAGGGGGAGAGACAGCTCAGCACCAAAGCCCACACTAATGCCAGGTGGGCTGGGTTCAAACCTGGGGCATGCACATGGCCAGGCAGGCACACTATTTTTTGTGAGGGGGCAGGGAGGAGGAGATGCCAGAGCATTGCTCAGCTCTGGCTTATGGTGGTGCTGAGAATTAAACCTGGGGCCTGGGAGCCTCAGGCATTAAGGTCTTTTTGCATAACCATTATGCTATCTCCCCAGCCCAACAGGCCCTCTATTAGGTAAACTACTTTGCAGGTCCTCGATAACTTATTAGATAAACTAGGCACTCTATCTGTATCAGTCCCCATGAACCTTTCTTCTCATTACTGATTGTGCTTGTTTGCTTCACTTACTATGATTTTTTAATTACCATTTTAGCTGCCTGTTCTCTGTCTCCTGGATCTGCTCAATATACCATGCCAACAGTACATCTTCTTCTAGCGTTTGCCCTTCTTCCGTAGCCAGTCAACAGCATCAGGTTGAGCCTGATGTAAAGTTTCGAGACCTCCTTTGAATCTGGAGAGGTGGCAGTCATTGACTATGTGGGTCATAGCCTGTCTGTAGCCGCAGGGGCAGTTCGGGTCGTCTCTGGTTCCCCAGCGATGGAACATAGCAGCGCACCGGCCATGGCCTGTTCGATAGCGATTGAGGAGGGCCCAATCATAGGTGCTAGGTCAAAGCACCAATCAAGGTGCTAGGTCAAAGCCGGGTTGACGCTTGCAGGGGTCTGTGATGAGGTGTTTGTTCTTTACCTCAGCTGACTGCCAACTCTGTTTCCAAGAGTCTGGAACAGAGAAGTTCAGTGTAGGCTTAGGGGACCAGATTGGGTGACGAGACGTCAAGCGTTGGACAGGGTGGGCGAAGATATCCGCGTATAATGGCAGGTCCAATCGAGCGTAGACGTGGGAAATGAACTTAGATGATGCCACATCCCGACGAATATCTGGCAGGGCGATGTTGCTAAGAACTGGCAGCCATGGAACCGGGGTGGAACGGATGGTTCCAGAAATTATCCTCATGGAGAAATATAATTTGGAATCAACCAAGTGGACATGGGGGCTACAGAACCATACTGGGGCACAGTATTCTGCAGTGGAATAGCATAATGCCAGAGAGGATGATCGTAGTGTGGAAGCGCTCGCGCCCCCTGAGGAGCTGGCCAGTCTTGTCTTGCAATGATGTGATTCCTCGCGCCCACCTTTGCTGCAGTTTTTATGAGATGTTCGTGAAATGACAGAGTTCGATCCGATCGAGAGTAACGCCAAGCTAGACTGGCTGGGCTTCATGCCGGATTCTCGTATCGCCAAGCTGCACATTAAGCTCACGCGAGGCCGAGGCATGGTGTAGATGGAAAACAGATGATACCGTTTTTGCAGTGCTAGGGATTAGTCGCCATTTTTTACAGTAATCAGATATCAGAGACATGTCTTTCGTGAGTGCTTCCTCGAGGATGTCAAACTTGGATGCCTGAGTTGCACAGCAGATGTCATCGGCGTAGATGAACTTCCTTGAAGAAGTTTCTGGGAGGTCATTGATGTAAATATTAAATAGCGTAGGAGCCAGAACAGAGCCCTGGGGGAGGCCACTTGAGACAAGTCTCCATCTGCTGGACTTGCCAACAGTACATAGTAGAGTATATAACACCTGGAATCCAATACAAATCTATTAAGTGGATGAGAGAATCCAATACCAAAAAAGTGGATGAGAGAATCCAATACCAAAAAAGTGGATGAGAGAATCCAATACAAACCTATTAAGTGGATGAGTCAATAAATAACAAGTGAATGAAATCAGTCCATGGGGAAAATTGTCCCAATTCATGGAATATATTTGGTCAATATCTCAAAGAAAGAACCTAGTAGTAATCAGTACCACCCAACAGGGAAAGTTATATAGAGAGGTAAGAAACCACTTTAGAAATGTCCAGAGTGTTGGTGGTTTGTAACTTCGTTTTAGTGTGAAATGGAAATGCTGACAATCTTTCCCTGTCCTCTTTTCTCTCTCCTCTGGTTAACATACCATAAGACTTTAGTGGTATAAGCAAAAGAAAAAAAAAAAAAAAGGATGAATAGTAGATGATCACACTCATAGGTGGAACTTAATAAACAAGGACAGAAAGAGAAAACACAAAGTAAACTTTGGCTGAGTGTGGTGTATTGCACCAAAGCAAAGGACTCTGGGGAAGAAGAGCAGAGATAGGGGGTGGGGCTGGGGAGTGAGCATTGAGGTCCTGGTGCATGATGGTGCACCTAAGTTGGGGGTGACAGTATTTTGCATGCACCTATTATGGGGAGATGAGACATTATAACCATGTCTCAACAACTGTACTGTAAACCATTACCTTCTCCCAATAAAGTGATAAAGGAAAAAGAAAGAGGAGGAGGAGAGGGAGGAGACAGCCTCTGAATAGATAGTGAGGAATTATAAACCTGGAAAGACAGAGCACTTTGATGGGATGCTTATTCTTGCTTTGAGACTTGTTTGGCTCCTACCATTTTTGCAAGCTCATTTGCTTTAGTCATTTATATTCCACATAGGAGTGAAACTTATCTAGTTGTTATCTTTCTCTTCTTTGCTCATTTCACTTAGCAAAATCACCTCCAGTTCCATCCATTTTATTCCAGATGGTACAATATCGTCTTTTTAAAAAATAGTTGAATAGTATCCCATTGAATGTATACACTATAACATCTTTATCCAGTCTTTGTCAATGTGCATTTAAGTTGCTTCTGTATGATGACTACTGTGAGTCATGCAGCTGTGAACATAGAGGTGCGGGTGGCCTTTCGAAGTGAGATGCCTCAGAGGCTTTGGGGAGGATCAGGTGAGTTCAGTGACAGGAAACACCCCTTAAGTTGTAAAGTCTTGTAACATGTTAAGTATTATTGAACTGGTAGTAGCCATAACAGCTGCAATCGCAGTGGTAACAGTGTTCCTGACACCAGATAAAAGCTAATTAGGGCTACAAACCTGTTTGACCATGTCTGGCAAATTTTCAGAACAGGTGGCCAGAAGTTGATTTGCATAAGAGACTGAGAAGCTGCTGGAAAGTACCTTATTGTGAAGCTACAAAGCAGCACAGTGAGCCCGACACCGTAATGAAGCTACTGGAGGTGATTGATCGATGTCGCAGCAGCTGGTGATCCAAAAACTTAAAATCAATGTAAAGATCTGAAACTGATACTCAGAACCTTGGCCACTGAGAGGCAGCTGTGTTTCTCAGCACAGTATGATTGCAATCACTCAAACTTGCCCCCCATATGAAGGCACCTTGGGTATATAGGAGTGAAAGTGGCTGCAATACAAATCTAGGTGATCTTAAAGAATGAAGAACTAGAAAATGTTGGGAGGGACAGTGGCTCATTCACTTAAGCACACATAATACTAATCAGAAGGACCCGGGTTCGGGGCCCTGGCTTCCCACCTGCAGGGAGGACGCTTCACAAGCAGTGAAGCAGGTCTGCAGGTATTTTTTTCTCTCTCCCTCTCTGTCTCCCCCTCCTCTCTCAATTCCTCTCTGTCCTATCCAATATAATGGAAGAAAATGGCCACCAGGAGCAGTGGATTCGTAGTGCTGGCACTGGGCCCCATTGATAACCCTAGAGATGAAAGAAAGAGAGAGAAAGAGGAGGGGAAAAGAAAAAGAAAACTTTGGGCCACTTCCACTGTGTGTTGTAGCCCTAGAACACAAAACAACTCAAAGAGGATGTCACAGTGTCAAGAAGTGTAGGTACATCAAACAGTGGAGAAGCATCTGGGGGGTGATTGAAGGAGCATGGAAGATTGATAAGAGAAGGAGTTAACTGAGGGATAACATTAACATATGAAGCCCAGTAAGAATAAGGAAACACAAACCAATCAAAGCAAACCTATACCAAGTACCAGTGCAGCACTGCTTCACCACTCCCGAAGCTTCCCCCCTTAAGGTGGGGACTGGTGTTTGAACCTGGGACTTTGAATGTGATGATGTGTGCACTCAACCAGGTATACCATCACCTGACCCCACCCACATCCTTTGGGTTTTTTATGGTATTCCTTAGCCCCACCCCCTTGTCACTTGTGATTGGATTGGTCAGATTGTATTTGTTCCCTTGACTCCCCTCAACTGGCTTGACTGGTACAAGTGGAGATTTGGCGATGGTCTCTGAATTCCTTCCAGCAGAACTTGATTTTTCTCAAGTGGCCCAACTGGTTTGCACTTGTTTGCATTGGTTTGGGCTGGTATTCTGGTGCTCCTGGCTGCCACTGCAGGCTGCACCAATTGCTAGTCTTTTCCTGTGTAAATGTGCTCAATTCCCCACCCTTAGGATACACATCTGTCTCCTCGCATTGTCTTTCTAGTACTTAGTAGGTCTTCCAACCAAACTTTCTAGCCTTAGTGAGATAAGAGCAAAGAACAGGCTTCTTCATTTCCTTCCAGGATTTTCCTGCATTTCATAAATAACAAAGAAACTGCTGTAATTTCTTGATGAATAATTAGGTAATCTTGCTTGATAACATACAGAACATTTAGGGCTGACTGAAATAAATAGTGGGGCTGGGCAGTGGTGCACCCAGTTTTGCACACACATCAGCATGTACAGGGACCCAGGATCAAGCCCCTTGTCCCCACCTGCAGGGGGGAAGCTTTACAAGTCATGAAGCAATGCTATATAGTCTGTCTCTTTCCCTCTCTATCTCTCTCATCTCAGTTTCTGTCCTATCAAATAGAGTTTTTTTAAGATAAATAAATAAGGAGTCGGGCAGTAGTGCAGCGGGTTAAGCACACGTCGTAATGATCCTGGTTCAAGCCCCCGGCTCCCCACCTGCAGGGGAGTCACGTCACAAGTTGTGAAGCAGGTCTGCAGGTGTCTGTCTTTCTCTCCCCCTCTCTGACTTCCCCTCCTCTCTCCATTTCTCTCTGTCCTATCTAACAATGACAACATCAATAACAACAATAATTACTACAACAATTTAAAAAAGGGCAACAAAAGGGAAAATAAATAAATATTTTTAAAAAATTAAAATAAAAAATAACAGCAGTTTGTAGCATCATAAGGGCTTCCAGCTGCAGTGCTGCAGTCCCCATCTATGTGCACTACCTTATGCTTGAAGACACAAACAGCAGACTCCTTGACACCCACCTTCCCATGAAGGGAAACTTGACTTACTGCCATGGAAATCCCCTCTCGGAGGCTGGAGTACATTGACTCAAACCAGGCTCCTTGCCAGAGGGGCTAGCCTTTCATGCAGGTGGAAGCAGGGGAGTGGGCTCAGTTGGGAGGGATGAAGGCCCCGGAATGTTCCTACTCTTGGGACTAAGGCTCCTCAGACTACCTTCTAGAACAAAGGCCATAATCTGTCTTAACTACTCTGTACAGTTTCCAAAGAGCTAAAAGAGCAAGATTTAAACCCTTGAGGCTGTACCTTTGTTTCCAGATTCAGCTTTAGCATATGAACTGCTGGATTTTAGAACAACCCAACTATCGTCTCCAGTTATCTCCTCACCCTGCCCCAGTGTCATATCAGACAGTCCAAATCCAGTCCTTTAGGGGCCCAGTTACATGATCACAATAAAAAAATCTTAATTCTTGGGGGCCGGGTGGTGGCGCACCTGGTTGAGCACACATGTTACAGTGAACAAGGAACCAGGTGTGAGCCCCTGGTCCCTACCTGCAGGGGGAAAGCTTCACAAGTGGTGAAGCAGTGCTGCAGGTGTCTGTCTCTCTCCCTCTCTATCACCCCCTTCCCTCTCAATTTCTGACTGTCTCTATCCAACAGATAAAGATTTTTTGAAAAGATTATGTGTGTGTGTGTGTGTGTGTGTGTGTGTGTGTGTGTAAAGTCTTAAAAATAAGGGAATGGGCTCTTATCCAGTAGAGCTAGCACCTTACCATGCGCAAGGTCCCAGCACCACATGGGATCTCCATGGCACTGGGGGAAGCTCTACAGATGGTGGTGCAGTGTTGCATTGTCTTTCCTTCTTTCTGATTCTATCTTTCTATATATCCCAAATGAGAAAGCTGAGAGAGCCAGCCCAGAAGCTATGGAATTTTGCATGTATCAGGCCCAGGAATCCCCCTCAAACTATAACATAAAAGTAAAAAGTAGCAGCCAAGAATGTGGCTCAACATCGAGTGGTTATTGTACATGTTTGAGGCCCTGTGTTTGATCCCCAAAACACACGAGAGCAATAAAGAAAACACACGTGGAACTCTATGGGTAGCGGAACAGTGTTTTGATCTCCACCCCCCATACACACAGAGAAAATTAAAAATACCTGTAGTGTCACATTGCTTTCTCAGAATTCTCTTGCAACAGAAACAACTTCTGCAGAGCTCGCCCAGAATGAGTTGAATGCAAAGATTTGCTGCTGAGAGACCTAAGCTATCTCAGGTTTGGGTTCCCAGAAGACATCTTCTCTCCTTTCTAGTTGTTGTTATCCCCAGTGATGTCAGTCTATGTTTAACAGGTACATAACACTATAGCTGCTGCACCCCCGCTTTGTCCTGAAGTTCTATTCTTTGGGCTTATGTCCCACAGTGCCCAACAATAATTAGTCATATTGATGAATCTAGCCAACAATCAAATTTTATTTGATTGCAAGTAAACCCCTCATAGTTATTAACCACTGGCTGTAATAAAAAATAAAATTATTAGACAACCACAGCCTGGGAGGTAGCATGATGGTTGGAGTGTTGGACTTGACAGCATGAAGTCCCAAGTTCAATCCCTGGCATTGCACATGCCAAAGTGATGCCCTGGTTCTCTCTTTCTCTCATATTTAATAAATACATCTTTAAAAGTTAGTGTACAACCATCAGATGCCACTAGCACAGTTTGCAGTAAATGGCCTTGAGTTCTTAGAATCACTGATTCTTTTTTTTTTTAATATTTATTTTATTTATTTATTCCCTTTTGTTGCCCTTGTTGTTTTATTGTTGTAGTTATTATTGTTGTTGTCGTCGTTGTTGGATAGGACAGAGAGAAATGGAGAGAGGAGGGGAAGACAGAGAGGAGGAGAGAAGGATAGACACCTACAGACCTGCTTCACCACCTGTGAAGCAACTCCCCTGCAGGTGGGGAGCCGGGGTTCGAACCGGGATCCTTATGCCGGTCCTTGTGCTTTGCGCCACCTGCGCTTAACCCGCTGCGCTACAGCCCGACTCCCAGAATCATTGATTCTTAAGAGCTAAAAGAGAGTTTAAAAATCATACAGTAGGGGAGTCAGGAGGTAGTGCAGCGGGTTAAGTGAAGGTGGCACTAAGCGCAAGGACCAGCAATAAGTATCCCAGTTCAAGTCCCCGGCTCTCCACCTGCAGGGGAGTCGCTTCACAGGCGGTGAAGCAGGTCTGCAGGTGTCTATCTTTCTCTCCCCTTCTCTGTCTTCCCCTCCTCTCTCCATTTCTCTCTGTCCTATCCAACAACAACAACAACATCAATAATAACTACAACAATAAAACAACAAGGGCAACAAAAGGAAAGAAATAAAGATAAAAATCATACAGTATAATATATATTTTACAAAATCAACATGGGGCTGGGGACACAGCACAATGGTTATGCAAAAGATTCTCATGTCTGTGGTTCTGAGGTCCCAGGTTCAATCTCCAGAGCCACCATATGCCAGAGCTGAGCAGTGCTCTGGTGAACCTCTCTCTCTCTCTCTCTTTCTGATAAATAAAATATTTTATTAAAAATCAATAGTACTATAAACATAGTTTATTATCATTAGAGGTAATTTGGAAAATACAGAAGGACAAAAGCTATGTGTAGTCAAAATACCCATTACAGATAACGTCATCCAATATTATGTGTCCTTTCTTCCAGTCTATTTTCCATGTAAAGGTGACATCTTTTAATAAAAGAATGACTGTAAGTGATAGTGGATGTACAATATGATGACATAATTTCAGCTTAATAGTACAGCATAGTATTTATCTTTTTTAAAAAATATATTTTGGGGAGTCAGGCTGTAGCGCAGCGGGTTAAGCGCAGGTGGCGCAAAGCACAAGGACCGGCATAAGGATCCCGGTTCGAACCCCGGCTCCCCACCTGCAGGGGAGTCACTTCACAGGCGGTGAAGCAGGTCTGTAGGTGTCTATCGTTCTCTCCTCCTCTCTGTCTTCCCCTCCTCTCTCCATTTCTCTCTGTCCTATCCAACAACGACGACAACAACAATAATAACTACAACAATAAACCAACAAGGGCAACAAAAGGGAATAAATAAAAAAATAAATATAAAAAAATTAAAAATATATATATATATATATTTAAATCTTTAGCTAGACAGCCAGAAATTGAGAGGGAAGGGGGTGATAGAGAGGGAGGGAGACAGAGAGACACCTGCAGCCCTGCTTCACCACTTGTGAAGCTTTCCCCCTGCAGGTGGGGACCAGGGGACTCGAACCTGGGTCCTTGCACACTGTAACATGTGCGCTCAACCAGGTGCACCACCTCCTGGTCCCCAGCATTGTATTTTTCTACATTACCACACAGTTTGCATAAGTGACATTTTAGATAGTTTTGCAAAATCATTCAGCAAGTGCTATATTTTTGAACTTTTTTTAATTAATATTTCACAGATACATCTGTTTCACGGTCATAAACTATACTGAAATGAATAATGTATGAAAATTATCCTGGCTATACTATACCTTACACCAACTCCTGCATTTGGTGATACTATTATTTTGCTATATTCTTCATACCACAAAATGAAGATCTCCCAAGACTCTCCTTCATCCCACAAGATTAAAACTGAAATTTTAATTCAAGCTGGTAAATTCCGATTGTCTTCATCCTGTAAACCAAGAAGCTATTATTATATAATTACTAGAAAATTTTGTTTATTGAATTATCTCTGGAACTCACTCTTTGATGTGGAAAGAAGAGTACTGGGTGGGGAGAGGACTTAAGTCTTCCTTGTGGTACTAAGAAAGAACATGGGGATGTGAGGGTGATCTGGCTGCGACATCTGTCACCCCATTGATCGCCAGGGTTGATTCCGCTGATCTGGCTGGCTAGGCTGGTGTCCCCTTCCTCCCTCACCGCTCCATGTGCGTCCCTCCCAAAACTGCACGCTTGGTCAAAGAGGATGGCCTTCCCCGAATCGAGACAGGCCAGTCTTGGGTCAAGGGTATACATGTGAGTAGCTGTGCCTCCCTGCTAGAACCTCCAAACAAGCTCTCAAGAAAGAACATGGAGTCCATAATCTCAGATCTGGCTGTTCAGACCCCAGCGGATTCTGCTGGCATCTACTGTTAAAAACCAGAAATGATGCCATTTGTGATCAGCTTTCCTGACAACAGGGTCTGGTCTTGGTGCCCAGTGGTGCCTGAGAAACCACTGAAGTCTTGATTATGTGCCTATTAGCTTGAGCGATATAATGAACCACCCTAAAATGTAGTGGTTTGAAACACTTCTTCTTTTTTTAATGATAGCACTAGAAAGCGATAGGGTGATATTTCATGCCTGAGGCTCCAAAGATCCCAGGTTCAATCTCCAGCACCACCATAAGCTAGAGCTGAGCAGTTCTCCAGTATAAAAAATAAATAAAAATTAATTTAAAAAGAGAGAGAAAGATAGGGTGAGAAATTAGGAGGGAGGGACAAAGAGAGAGACGCCTGAAGCCTGCTCCACTGCTCATGAAGCCCCCCCCCCAACCCTGCCCACAAGTGGGAATGGGGGCTGGAAGCTGAGTACTCATGCATGGTAAAACATTTATCTGGGCAGGTCCTCATGTGGGAGAGGCCAAAGGAATTCCAGCGTGGCTTGCTCCTACACATAGGGTCACTTGGCAGGTCAGCCAGGGTATAGATGGCCTCCTAGTTCCGAGTCTACTGGTAAATAGGGGGCAATGCCCCTCATTATCCAGCAGGCTAACCCAGACTTCCATGTGGCAGCTGACTTTCATCAGCAGAAAGAGGGCAAACTCCACAGTTGCTTTTCTAGCTACTGTTTACACAATGTCTGCTAATGTTCCAGTGGCCAAAGCAAGTGTGAGTCCATTCGTAAAGGACCTGGATGGGGGGCAGATATTTTGTGATTATTTTCAGAATCCACAGCTTGCTGTAACTGCACTGGACTGCAGACACCACTGCCACAGCACACACTATGACTGCTCCTAGACTCCCGTTAGAATCTAGGCAGCTCCAGGGGGTCAGGTGAGAAACACCCCACTGGCATTGAAAAACCCCCAAGGGTGGCTTGGGAGAACAAGCTCTAGATTATACAGTCAAGTCCTTCCATGACTGCTTGTTTCTAGAGTTAGTGGGAAAATGACCATATGTCTCTTGAATATGTCATGGGTCTGTCAGAATTCTTGACTGTAAACAACAGGATACACTGGTAAATTTAGAGCAAGATACATTTCAAAACATTAGGGAGACATTGTAAAAGGGCCAAAGGATGCCTCAGATGCTATACTCTCGGGATCAAAGTATCAAGAGTTAATACAGTCTGCAAAGAAACTGAAACCAAAACCAAAAAACACAATTCTGTTAGAGACCAGCCACACGGAACTTTGATGTTGGAGCCCAGACAAAGTTGAACATCCCACATGCTCTCCTTTTTTTTTTTTTCATTTTATTTTATTTTGATAGAACAGAGAGAAATTGAGAGGGTCATTCTCTCTTTCTCACCTATCTTACTGTTTCTCTCTCATTACAATAAATAAATCAAAAAATATTTTTAAATGAAAGCCTTTGGAAAGTTTGCCATGGCCTGCCCCTTCTCTCCCCCCCCCTCCTGAGTGAAAAAGTGGCCAAGGAATCATTGAAATTGTGCATATGTAATGTGAGGCCCCTATTCTACCCAAAAAAAGGTGTGTATGCACACCCAAATGTGAGTGTCTAGAGGGTGGTGAGATGTATAGATTTACTGGGGTTGGGCAGTGACACACCCAGTTGAGCACACACATTACCATCAGAAGGACCCAAGTTTACGACCCCACTCCCCTCCTGCAAGGAGAAAGCTTCACTAGCAGTGAAGCAGGTCTGCAAGTGTCTTTTTTTTCTCCCTATCTCCCTCTCCCCTCTTAATTTCTATCCTATCAAATAAAATAGAAAGGAAAAAAAATGGCCACAGACTCATGCAGTTGGCAAGCCCCAAGGTTTACTGTCAGCTGTCTGGTGATCCCCACAGTGTCAATGGTACAGTTCCAGTCTGAACTGGTTAACACTCTAAAGGTTTGGGAAGAGCCAATGTTTTCTGTCCACAAGCAGGAAATGAGCCAATGTCCCTGTGCAAAGGCAGTCAGGAAGGACTTCCTTGAGGGAAGGTCAGTCTTTCTGCTCTATTTGGGCTCTTCAGCTGATTAGATGAGGCTAACCCCCAGAATAAGGACAATCTGCGTTACTCAATCTACACACTCCCATCTGAAAGCACCCTCCTGAACACACCCAAAATAATGTTTGGCCAAATGTTTCCTACATTATTTGGCCTGGTCAAGTTGGCACAATAACCATCACAGTCTTCTTGTGGACAAGCTAGAGAACTAAGAGCCAGAGGAGAATACATTCTAGAATCTGAGGGGTTTGTTGGTGAACTGGTCTTTGGCTGTCAGGAGGTCTACAACAGAGCCTGTGGTTGCAGAAGAGCCTGTTTCAGTGCAAACCTACATGGTTGCTCAGGAATGACTCAAGCCATCACTTCCCTTTGAAAGCTTTGCCTATTCTGGGCTTCTCCATGGTCCACTTCCTCCTGACATGTCTCCTTCTTAGCACTGAGGACATCTGACTAAGAATCACTAATCACTGTATCCCTGTCTCAAGCACTTTGCCAAATTCTAACTTAGTATGTGGTTCTGTTGTTCCCCAGCTGCTAGGCCTCTCCCAGCAATATTGTGAGCTAGCAGAGAATAGGGCCTGTTCTTCCATGTGTCCTTCTGCACGTGTGTCTCCTGTTGCCTACGTTTAATGCGTGAGGTCCTCCCCCCCTCCAAAAAAACCCCCAGCATTCCACAAATGTTTATTGACAAAAAAGGACCCACCCTACTTTAACAAGTAATTTCCCAGAAAGTAATCAAGAGAAAAGATCCATGGTTGTCTTGGCATAATGTGTTTCATTATACTAATGTGTTTCATTATACTGTTTATAAACCTGCTCCAAGACATCCGGCTCGATTATTGAGCACATTTTCTCCTTGAAGAGGAAATCCTGAGAGTACTTTTTTTTTCTAATCAAAATTATCTGGTTTTCATATTAATAGTCTTTCACTTCAGTGGTCATACGGAGTATCCAACACAGCCCAAACATATTTATCTGTTTGACATAGAAGAATCAGGTGCTTTCTGTGTCCAAGAGTGGTTTGGGACATGGCAAAACACAGTGAATAACCAAAGCTTACACTGTAGAGAGGAGACATGCATAGATAGTATCAAACAAATAAGAAAAACAAAGTAGGGGGCAGGTGGTGACATATTTTGTAGAGCAGGTATGTCACCATACACAAGGACCTGAGTTCAAGCCTCTGGTCCCCACCTGCAGGGGGGAAGCTTCAGGAACAGTTAAGCAATGAGGAAAAAAAAAAAGAAGAAGCAAATTATCATCATTCTAAAGAAAGGTATATGTTAGTTTCCCTTCAAGTTGTTTATTTTCTACAGGCATTTATTTCACTATCTATAAAAATTCCATGTGCTATTTCACGTCTTCCAGGCTCCCTTTTCATTCAGAGACTGAGACAGAGAGAGGAAACACCGCAGCACTGGACCTCCCTCCGGTGCCACAGGCACACCTCTCAAGTGATGCTGGGGTTCAAACCATGTGCATGATAAAGCATGCACTCTACCCAGTGAACTATCACTGCAGCACCAGCAACCAACTTTGATGACCAATAGCCACAAGAGCAGGCGGTAGGGAGTCGGGCGGTAGCGCAGTGGGTTAAGCACATGTGGCACAAAGTACAAGGACCAGTGTAACCATCCTGGTTTGAGCCCCCAGCTCCCCACCTGCAGGGGAGTCACTTCACAGGCGGTGAAGCAGGTCTGCAGGTGTCTGTCTTTCTCTCCTCCTCTCTGTCTTCCCCATCTCTCTCCATTTCTCTCTGTCCTATCCAACAACGACATCAATAACAACAGTAATAACTACAACAATAAAACAACAAGGGCAACAAAAGGGAATAAATAAACAAATAAATATAAAAAATTAAGAAAAAAAAGAGCAGGCAGTAGTGGTTAAGAATCAGAACTTTCACGTCAAATGGAAGTGGATTCTTATCTAGTTACACTACCCACTGTTGGTTCTTAGACAAATGGTTTAACTTCCCTGAACCCAACTATTACATATAGCAACTAATACTATGTTTAAAGAAACACATAGCATTTCCAAATAATTATTTCAAAACCAGCTCTGTTGGAATATTATTATATGTTGTTTGGGGATCAAAATAAATGGAACTAGAGGGGATTATGCTTAATGAAATAAGTAGAGAGATGAAAGACCACTACCAGATGGTTTCACTCATGTGGAATCTAGAGAATTCATACACATGAACATGCAAAAAGAAAAAAAAAACAAGCAAATCATTTCTAAGACTTGTGAGAACTATAGTGG
>NC_080185.1:106214274-106311416 GCF_950295315.1 Erinaceus europaeus | reverse complement strand
ACTGCCCCCTAGTCACCACCCTCAGAAAACTTAAGTTTCCAGTTGCCATCTTGGCTTCCCTAAGCAATCCCTAAAACAGCAAGGTCCTGCTGAGGAGCAGGCTGGCAACTTTCTACCTTAAAGGGGCTGGTGGTGTTTTGGGCTTTGGTGGGCCCTGTGTCCTCTGTTAAGCTCTGCCATCCTAGTGTGAAGGTAGCCACAATCAATGCAGTTAGAAATGTGTATGTGAATGGAGCTGTTTCAACAATGCCCCAGTTTATAAACAATGAACTTGAATGTGATAGGATTTTTACATGTCCCCAAATACTGTCATTGAGTTTTTTCAACCCACTAGAAGTGTGAAAACCATTTTTAGCTCAAGAAAGATGTAATTAGACTCACTGTAGTGATGGTATTGCAGTATGTACAATATCAAAACAGGTGACATGTCGACTTGCTCTGGGTCCACCCGTCTCCCTGACTGTTGGGAGACGGAGGTCAAAAGCGGCCCCCAGGGAGGGGTCCTGGAGTAGCTCAGCATGCTGAGGGCAAAGTGCTCAGGGAGACAAGCAGTCATCCCTGGGAAAATCTCAGTGGGACAATTTGTTTATTGAAAGAAAAAGCAGGTAGATATAAGCCATAACTCACGGGGGGCGGGGGTTGAGGTATCTATTAACCCAAACACGGAGCAAGACAATCCATAGTTAAATTTTTACCGAGAGACTGTTTGATCATAAGCTTTACAATGTACATTTTTCTGAAGGTAAATTGCAGGCACTTTAGAGCAGTGAGAGAGAGGGGAAAAGCTGAGCAATGTCCTGGAGTTTTAAAGTTAACACAGTAATCCATGGCTTTTCATTAAAGAAGGAAAGGGGGGAGGTGGCATGTGTAGAAAGGTGCCCATGTCCAAGGGTTCAGCCATCATAAAGTCATAAATTCCAGAGACTGAGACTAGAGGAACCAGCCCTTCTCTCGACCTGAAGAGAGAGTTGGGGGGGGGGTCATCCCACTCGGATCTCATGGAAACAATGGCCTGGACTTTCTAGGACAGTGGGCCCATTCTCCAACAGTGGCAGGCAAGGTTTGGCTCAGGGGCTATTGCTGGCCAACCCCTAATTACATAAGTGTGGGGTGAGGGGGAGGCTAAGCAGAGCTGTGAGGGGCTCATGAAGCTGCCATTCCAGTGAATGCATTAATAGAGTTTTGGCCTTGTTTTGAGGATACAGAAGAGTTGAGAGAATATGGAAGACTGAGAGAAAATGAGGGAGGTGGAAACTGATTCATAATTTCTTTTGAAGCTTAATATTAACCACCAAGAAAATCACATGCAGTAACATCAAATTAAACAGTTTCATGTTTACAATATGATATGTTCCCTTTAGAAAATTTCATGTCCACTAGTACACTAGTAAACAGAATGAGATATTCAAGTGGCTGTTTTGTGATGATAGCTGTAGCTGAGCAATCATTCAAAACTAAAAAAAAACCAAAAACATAACTGTATTTTGTTACAATTTTAATGTTTAGAAAACTTATTTTTAAATGGTCTATGAATACAAAACAGAGAAAGAGATATAAACAAATATTTAGAAAAGTGTGTGAACCTGCCTTTCTAGCCAAACATCTCAGCCTTATATTCCACTTCCCTCAAGAAGAAATGACTTAAAGGAATTTAACTAGAGAACAAACATATCCTTGACTCTACCCTCAAACCTGGTGATTTTTTTTTCCGCTTTGCCACTGTGTCTTCTTCTTTGGCTTATCTCTCTCCATTTCTGTCCTTCCTGCAATGAAACGCACCTTCTCTTTTGGATCCTTCTGGGTTTGCCTCTATTGCCTTCCAGCCCTCTCTGTGAACCGTTCTTTAAGGCTCCTCTTCCCATAGGCCTGCTTCATTGAGATTGCCTTCTCATTCCCACCAGACTTCCAGCCAGCCTTTGCTTCTCAAACCCGTGGCTCCCTTTCCATCTCCCTCTTGCATCTTCCCAGAACAAATGGATAAAGCAGACCTTTGGGCAGGCACGGTTGAGAAAGAGGAACAGAAGCTCACCCTCTATGGGTTCACGTTGCTATACTGAGAGATGTGGAGGCTGGGAGTGCTGATTTCAGTTGACACCAACTGCAGGAGGCGGTTAATGACTATGTCCTTAGCTTTGGAGGTCTCCAGGTTCTTCTCTCTAGACACCTGGAGACTAATCTGGTCCACACTTGTCATGATGAGCTCCGACGCCAGGATCTGAGTAGGGGAATTGTCGTGAAACACAGCGTCCATGATGTACTGCTTGTACAGCTCCACCACCTTCTGCTCCAGGTACTCGTTCAGCATCGCATTAGAAATCGGCTTGTGCATTTGTAGGCTGCTCTTCTCTTTGATGCTGGTTATTCTCCAGTAGGATGGATACTGTTGGATGGGCTTGGGGGGAAAGCCACTAGGCTGAGTGGAGATGGAATCCTCCATGGACAGAGGGATCTCAGAGGACTTCAACAAAGGGCCATATTCAAAGCTGGTCTCAGAAGGGAAATCTGTCACCACTGAGTTAATGGCCATCACGTGCCCCCCTGCAATATGCAAGTCATTGTAATTCTTGCAAATACTTTTGCAGGAAGACGGGACCAAGTAAGTTTCTCGACTGGGGTCTCTACAAGTTTCAATGGCAACCAAGTTTGGGCTTTCAAACACAGGATTTGGGTTCATCTGCAGCACTGCCAGCCGTGAACTTTGGCTGTGTTGGCTTTCTCTTGAATGTACCGAAGAAATAAATTTGCCTGAGGATTTGTAGCTCACATAGAGACTTCCAACCTGTGTCTCATCCACCGAGGAAGAGGAAAGAGCAGTAGCTGATTTCTCCTCATCATCCTTTTCCCCAGCCACCCGCTCATTACACGATGCACAACTCCAGTGGGTATCATTCTGGTAGGCAAGTCCACTGAGATAGCCTTCAGACAGCATTCTGGAAAAAGAAATGACAGGTCACTACAGGAAAACCTAGATGGGCATTTATTTGCTTGAGTCTTATTTGTGATTTAAAAGATTATAAGATAATGAGGGTACAGTTGGAACTGTATGGACCACTCCCACCACCAAACTTCTATGCTCCCAAGGATAATCATCAGAGTTCTTACAAGGCCTTAGAAACAGACTGGCTTTTTTTTTCCTAGTTCATATGGTACTTTTTTTTTATTCTCCTTTTATCATTTTATTGGGGATGGGGAAGTAATGGTTTATAGTACAGTTGTTGACTTCTCCTCATAATAGGTGTCTGCAAAACATTCCCACCCCAACTTAGATCCATTTCTCCCATCATGCACCAGGACAGAATGGGCATTTTCAAAGTTGGTGATTGATATGTCCTTTACCAAAGTAAAGGACAATAAATGATGTCACTCTGTTCATTCACCAAGCCACTCCTAACCTTGCACCTGCTGTGTGCCAGGACTGTGTCATGTGCTGGAGATGGAAAGAGATAGGGGACACAGATCCATCCTTCAAGAAGTTTCCACCAAAACAAATAGGTGGAAACATTTCCAATGTTATGTCACCGAGGAGTGAAATAGTGGTAGGCACAAAAGAAGTACAGAAAAGTAGCTCCTAACACAGCCAGGGGCAAAGGAGGGAGAAGTCTCAGAATATATCACAGAGAAGGAGACATTTCTGGACAATCATGTAGGTGTTCTGGCCGTAGTCATGGAGTTATAGTAGAATACAGTAACATGGACTATTCACCACATACTGAGAAGCTAAGTGAAAGAAGCTTGGAAAAATTGGATCCTGAAGGGCCCTCCTAGGAGTCAGGCAAAGACATTGCTTCCTGCTGTAGAGGAAATTGAATGTGAGTTAGAAATAACATGGCGACTGGGTTCAGAATAAAATGAGGGCATCTGTGGCAAACTGAGCTGAGAACAAGAGCTACATGTCACTCATCCTTATCTTTTACCACCAAGAGCAGCTAGCACTGTTGTTTGCTTTTAGGGAGGGACTCAAGAAAGATGTTAATTTTATGAATCAATTAACAGCACTTTCATGCTTTGAAATTAATGTCTCATCCACCCCATCTAGAAGGACCCTGAGGCCTCACCTACCTTAGAAGCCCAGGGAAGTTTCTTCTTCTTTTTTTTTTTTTTTTTTTTTTTGCCAGAGCACTGCTCAGCTCTGGATTATGGTAGGACAGGGGACTGAACCTGGGACTTTGAAGCCTCAGGCATGAGATTGTCTTTGCATAACAATTATGCTATCTCCCCCTCCCAGAAGTTTCTTCTATCTCTCCCACTTCACAGATTATGTTTACCTCTGTCCTAGTTTATGTTTACCTCTGCCTGAGGACCGTTGCTGACTGTGGCTTCTCCCTCCACCTGCCTCTGCTCTCCACCCTCAGAAGTTGTTACTGGAGTCTGGAGTGGCTCCAAAAGGCTAGAAACCAGCATCTGCATTTTCTTTAAAAAAAGAAAAAAGAAAAAAAGAACTCACTAGGACACCAGACAACAGCAAGAAACTGGTCCTCTTTGGCCTCAGAGGCAAGACCACTGAAACAGACCCATCAACCTGAGTCTAGAATTGAAAAGGCAAATCGGAAAAGAATTGTTTTACCACACCTAAGGGTCCTTTTAAAACATTTAGCCTTTTATATCCATGTAGTTATTTCCCAAGCACATGCATTTTTAATTGAACAAGAGGAATATTACAAATATAGTCAATATAATGTGTATAGCTGTTTTAATTGTGTAAGGGTAACATTTTCAATATTGATTTTTTTCCTTGGGAATCATGCCAACATATACTCATCAAAGGCATCAATTATTTAAATGTTTACTGTATTCCAGGCATGGTGTGCCATAAAGATACAGAGTGAAAGGTTCCTCAACAAACTCCCAAAGCACACAGGATAAAGACAGGGTTTTTTTTTTTCTCTTGCAAACACATTCTCAGTGTGACTCTGCCTAACCAAACTGGACATCTAGGTTAAACAGTAGATGGTCCCTGCATGAAAAGATGGTCCAGCGGGGGTCAGGCGGTGGCGCAGTGGGTTAAGTGCACGTGGCACAAAGCGCAAGGACCGGTGTGAGGATCCTGGTTCGAGCCCCCGGCTTCCCCTGCAGGGGAGTCGCTTCACAGGCAGGTCTGCAGGTGTCTATCTTTCTCTCCCCCTTTGTCTTCCCCTCCTCTCTCCATTTCTCTCCGTCCTGTCCAACAATGATGACATCAATAACAACAACAACAATAAAAACAAGGGCAACAAAAGGGAAATAAATAAATATTTTTTAAAAAATGTTAAAAGGAAAAGAAAAGTAGTCATCAAAATGTTGATCATGAGGGATCAGCAGAGCTACAGTCACCGCTCAGAGCTCCCACTGGAGAGAAAGGGAATGCAAGTGGTGGGCAAGGGGGCTAGCACAGGCTTAGGGGATATACCAAGCCACACCACAACATTTCCTCAATTAAGCGAAATCAATTTAGGGCCCAGGTTGCGGTACACCCGGTTGAGAGCACATGTTACAAGGTGCACGCACCCAGGTTCAAGCCCCGAGTCTACACCTGCAGGGAGGAAAGCTTCTAGAGAGGTGAAGCAGTGCTGCAAGTCTCTCTCCCTCTCTCTCTCTCCCCAGTCCCTCTGGATTTCTCTGTCTCTATTCTAGAAATTAACTAATTAATAAAATAAAGTAAAAATCGAGTTTTAAAAAATGTTTATAGGCTGGGCTGTAGGGCAGCAGGTCTGCAGGTGTCTATCTTTTCTCCTCCTCTGTCTTCCCCTCCTCTCTCCATTTCTCTGTCCTATCCAACAACAACAACAGCTATGACAACAATAACAACTACAACAAGGGCAACAAAATGGGAAAACTAGCCTCCAGGAGCAGTGAATTCGCCCTAGCGATAACTCAGGAGGGAAAAAAAAACTGTTTATATCAATTTAACAGAACAGAAAGACTAATTTTAGAGAACTGACTTTTGGGATACCATAACCTAAGATTTGAAAGTTCAGAATCCATCAAATTGTCACTCAGACTTTGGGATAACTATGGTGGCTATCAGAGGGAGGGGCACAGAACTTGAGTGGTGGCTGGGGTGCGGAACTATACACCTACAACCTTGTAAACTCTTGTAAACTACTATTAAACCACTAATAACAACGGCATCCACAAAAAATAAATGAATAAATTTGATAATCCAAAGGACCTTAGGCCTAGTACTTATGCACCGTAGACTTAGTGGACAAGTTCCCCCACAGAGGGAAGCGTTATGGATACATATAGGTTTGGGGAGTCAAGAATAGACTCCCAGCAAGTAAGAGTCCTGCAGCATTCTGTCCTGAGTGGTGTGGTGAGGGAGCAGGAGAGCAGCAGTGTGGCCTGCCTTGGTGCCTAGCAGTCTGGCCTAAGTCTGTTCGCCACACCTGCTCTCCTCGCTGCTCCCTGCCCAGACACTGCAGATCTGGAGAAGGCCTAGAATGCCAATGGAAAAGCTGAGGACATGGTCTACAAAGACTACTGGCCGAGGAGGCAGGTGAATGAGGACGGTCCGCAGAAGGCTGAGTGAACACAAGGCCACAGTCAGCATTGCCCCCATCCCACAGCCCCTACCCTTCGATGGCTCATGTAAGCAAGCTGGAACTCAGAGATGTACTCAAGGAGCAGGGAGCCCTGAGTTATCAAGGCAGTCCTGACTGACAGGGGCTACTCAGGTACGTGTGGGTTCAAAAGTGAGGTCATATCAATACCCATGTTCAGCGGGGAAGCAATTAATAGAAGCCAGGCCTTCCACCTTCTGCACCCCATAATGACCCTAGGTCCATATTCCCAGAGGGATAAAGAATAGGAAAGCTATCAGGGGAAGGGATGGGATATGGAGTTCTGATGGTGGGAATTGTGTGGATTTGTACCCCTCTTATCCTATGGTTTATGTCACTGTTTCCTTTTTATAAATAAAAAAAAATTTTAAGTGAGGTTAAATAAAGGTAGAGAAAAGCAGATCTCCAGGAAAAAATAGGTCAGGCAGAAAATAATGTACACACATTTTTTTCCTCCCTCCTCAAACTTCATACAGTATAGTAAATATTATTTTTTATTTATTAGATAGAGAGAGAAATTGAGAAGGGAAGGAAAGATATAGAGGGAGAGACAGATACCTGCAACCCTACTTCACCACTAGTGAAGCTTTCCTCCTGCAGGTGGGGACCAGGGGCTTGAACCCGGGTCCTTGTGCACTGTAGTGTGTGTACTTAACCAGGTGCGCCACCACCTGGTCCCAAATGTTATTTTTTTAAAGATATAGTCCACATGAAAAAAGGAGAGAAAGAGAAGAGAACTCAGAGTTGAGGAGCTACTGTCAATATTTTTAAGGAGATAAGGTATTACAACTTTGAATTGAAGCTCGGATGCTGGAGGCTGGAGAGATAGCTCAGTGGGAGGGCACTTGCCTTGTCATATGCACAGTGCAGGTTTGGGTCCTGGCACCATATGGAAGGTTCTAGTGGAGCCAGAGGAAGTTCTACTGTTGTGGTATCTCTCCCTCTATCTGAACAAAAAAAGCTTCCTGGAGTGGTGGAATTGTGCATGTGTGACGCCTAGGCTCTCCAACAGCAGCAGCAACAACAAAATAGTGAACTATTTTTTAAAAGGATTCTGAAAATCCTCAAAATTAAGTGATAGAAAATGTTTCAAACTCAATAGAAGAATCAAAAAGTAAAATTGAGACAAGTTCACATTTTGAAAGTAGAACAAAGTACTAGCTGGAAAATAACAGAGCAGAGAGAAAATTAGAGGAGCAGTCCAGAATATCCACTACCTGAAAGACAAGCTTCAAAAGTTTCAAAAAGAGAGCAGAAAAAAGAAAGAAAAGGAAAGGAAAAGGAAACAAGGAGAACTCCAAAGAGACAACTGAAGACTATTTCCCGGAACTGGAGGACATGCGTTGTTAAAATTGATCTCCACCTCATCTTATTGTTATGAAATGGTAGCATACCCAAGGCAAAGAGAAAACCTCACACATTTCCGAGGGGTGGAGATGAGTCAGGAAAAAAGACCCCAAACCAGACTGAGAAACAAGAAAAACAGTGCAACAGTGTCTAAACATTTCTGAAAGCAAGTTCTTTTCCACCTCGAATGTAATGACCAAACTACAGTCCAGTATGAGAACAGAAAAGAGATAAATTTAGGTCACAAATTTCACTTCCCCAAGCACTGTTCTCAGGAAGCCAACAGATGTTGTGCTCCACTGAAAGGGATAAGTCAATCAATCTAGAGTAGGGAAAGGATATAGGAAACAGAAAATCCAACACAGGAAGTAGACAAAAGAACCGTCAGACTGGTACAACCCGAAACCCTCCCAGACCCTGCCATGTAAAGGGTTCAGCTCTGATCCTACCTGAGTTATGCCCTTCCCAACAGGGTGAGACTGTCCTAGAAATCGCTGTTGCTTTCTAGACCACATGCCTGCTGCTCAGAATATCAAAATCCACAGAACAACCTGAGGTTGCACAGGCTTTTCTCTAAACATCATGACTGGAACCAACACAGGGGCTGGGCATTCACACACGTGAAATTGAAGAACTCACTAGAAATTGAAAGAGCTGTTTTTTTGGATTCCATCGGGGTTGTGGGCAGAGGTTGAATGTATGTGTTAAGGTTGAAGGGGAGCCCTGACTGGGAAGGGAAATAAATGGGTTTCAGACTGACATGCCTCATGTATTATTCTAGGCCCAGGAAGTGTCAGAGCCCTACTCATGTTGAAAGTGAAAGAATATTCCAGAATGATTTTAGCAAGCTCAAAAGGCAACCTAACTGATTGGAACAGATCAGAAGACATCTGGAGATAAAGATGGAATTGAAGACAGGCAACTTAATAAGTCTGACCACCACAAACTAAGACACACACACACACACACACACACACACACACACACACACACACACACAATTTAGACTGAATTGGAACAGTCTGATCAAGTGAAACATCTAAACCAGCATTATCCAGCAGAACTTTTGGGGATGATAGACTAACTAATCTCTATCTGTGCTGTCCAAAATGTTAAGCGGTCATCTCATGTGACAATAAGCACTTGAGCTGTGACTAAATGAAATTTGATTTTATTAAAATTAATGTAAAATGCCACATGGCTCCTATATTGGACAGCACAGACTTAGAGATGGTTAAGATGATTATGCAAAATTTTCAAGTACTAGAAACTTCTCACTGTAATTGCAACTTAAAGTTCACTGGATGATCGTTATAGTATTCATTCCAGAATGGCATCAGATCAGTTAATTCCTTTCTGTGCTCCTTGCAGAAAAGTGGTGGAGAGCAGGTATCAAAAGGTGGTGAATTGGGAGTCGGGAGGTAGCACAGCAGGTTAAGCACATGTGGCACAAAGCACAAGGACCGACTTAAGGAACCTGGTTCAAGCCCCCGGATCCCCACCTGCAGGGGAGTCGCTTCACAGGCAGTGAAGCAGGTCTGCAGGTGTCTATCTTTCTCTCCCCCTCTCTGTCTTCCCCTCCCCTCTCCATTTCTCTCTCCTATCCAACAATAATGACATCAATAATGACTACAACAATAAAACAACGAGGGCAACAAAAGGGAATGAATAAATAAATAAATAAATAAATATTTTAAAAATTTAAAAAATAGATGGTGAATCAAGGCCAGCAAAAATAGCTCCTGTGGATAGTGTGTTGCTTTGTTACACATGGGTACCCAGCTCTCAGTGAATGGCAAGAAGCTTACTCTCTTACCTCCCCGCCCCCCGAAAAAGCTGGCCCTGACCCAGTGAAGCCCTGGTAACAACGAAAATAAAAACAAGATGGTGAACCAGACACATACACTTAGATGTTTGTTACTAAAGTGGGACTGCCAGTGGGACCCTGACCCACCACTATTTTAGTTTCGCTATTTTGAAACAGAATTTATATAGAACTTCCTTTTTGTTGCTTTCTCTGTTCCTATTTAGAGATATCTTGAATGGCTCAGGGAAAATGGTCAGGCTATTTTTGTTTTAATAGTGTGGTCTCATAGGTTGTCTCTGAGGTGATGAAAGTGCTGCTCGGCTCAATGGCGTTTTCTGTGGTGACGGAAACGTTCAGTGTCAACGTGGTGTCATAGCCTGCCTCCAGTACAGAGCTGCATGTGACCAGTGAGCGCTCGGAATGTGGTTACTGTGACTCAACTTCTTTTTTTTCTTTTTTGGTCATTACTGGGATTTCACTGTTCCAAGCCAACTCTTTCAGAGAGGAAGACAGAGACAGAGGGAGAGAGCAAAAGCCACCAGAGCTTCCTCCATGCAGCAGGGATGGGGTCAAACTTCAGGGGCTTGCAAGACAAAGCAGGTGCACTATCCTAGTGAGCTGTTTAGCCAAAACCTCCGATCTGACTTCTATCTTCCACATCTGGCTGCCATATTAGACACCACAGAGTTGGACAATACGAACTCCAACTCACAGTTGCTTATGTACATGGTCTGTATTGGTTTCTTTCACTTGGCAACCTTTAATCTCAGTTATTTTCTTTTTCTTGCCCCATGTTGATTTTCACAGGTCCTATTAAAAGAGCAAGAGGGCCACACACACTGGCTGGTGGTAGTGTGCAGCTCCTATTAGGACTGTTGCTGATGAAAGTACATCATTAGGATTGGATTTGTTGCCCTGTGCCTTTAGTTTGGGAAACTGTCACTTCTCCAAGGGGGGAAAAGAGATTTAAGAAAAACTGTGCAGCAGAGAAACTGGGTGACTGCATGGCTGAGTGGTAAACAGCCTTTACACAGCCACTGCATCATTAAAGCAGCGAGCACTGAGCGAACCAAAAGCCCACTATAGGGTTTTTGGAAAAGTCATGATGTATTTTTTCTTTGCTTTTCTATGCCAAAAGGCGTCATGACTTTTCCAACAACTCAGTATAACCACAGGATGGTCAGAGAATCAGGAAACAAGGATGATGTTTCATCACACATGTGAATGTAGTGCCAACAGTGTCAAAGGCATTTGCCCGAGTCCAGACAGACACGGGACAATGGTATGTGTACATAGGCAGATCCAGGGAGAAGAAGAACTAGTCCTTGTCCTCAGGGGGAGGGCCAACACAAGCCAGCAGAGAGTGCCCCAAACTGAGGGATCCAGTGACATGTGACGTGTGTCAAAGAAATGGGGATAAATATCAAGTAATCAGTAAAAGGAGACAAAAATAATTGGTTCTGGAGACTGGGAGCAGGAGTTCTGCTTCCCATAGCAAACCTCATAGAATTACTCGACCTCAATTACATGCATATAGAATGTTGGCTCGGTGTCTAATTAAAATAAAAGCTGCAGGTAAATCTTTTCAAAATAACTAAGAGGAAAAGGTGTCATTTTCTGTGTTTGTAGTTAAAGACAGTGCACATTCTGGTGATGAAGAAGAAAGAGGGTGATCACTGTGGGAAAAAAATGTCTAAAAAAAAAGAAGTCTTTGAACCATGAACCTGGGACTTAGGTTCTTTTTTATTTTATTTTATTTTTTTTAAGAAAGGATTAATTAACAAAACCATAGAGCAGGAGGGGTACAACTCCACACAATTCCCACCACCCAATCTCCATATCCCACCCCCTCCCCTGATAGCTTTCCCATTCTTTCTCCCTCTGCGAGCATGGACCCAGGGTCGTTGAGGGTTGCAGAAGGTAGAAGGTCTGGCTTCTGTAATTGCTTCCCCGCTGAACATGGGCGTTGACTGGTCGGTCCATACTCCCAGTCTGCCTCTCTCTTTCCCTAGTAGGTTCTGGCTCAGTAGAACCTCAGGAGACGGCTAAAGCTTCTCTGGAGAGGTAGAGGGCAGAGTCACTGCCTCTGCAGATAAAATGGGAGCCTTTGGAGTAGGCAAGATCTTCATTTTGAGTGTGTGTGTGTGTGTGTGTGTGTGTGTGTTTACTCAGTGCTACGTAGGTTAGAAAATACACACTAGTCCAAATCTCTGGGGACTAGGGAGCAGAAAAACTGAACAAATAACAGAATTTCCTTTTTAAGATTGCAGCCTGGGTAAGGCTCTGAACTTGAAGGCATGAGGTCTTGAGTTCATTCCCACAGCATTGCCAGAGCAGTGCTCTGGCTTCTCTCTCAATTTCTCCCTCCCTCTCTCTCTCTCCCCCGCCCTCTCTCCTTCTCTCCCTTTGTCCCTCCTTCCTTCCCTTAAAAATAAAGAAAATCTTTAAAAAAGAATGAGAGAGGGAGTCAGGCGGTAGTGCAGAAGGTTAAGCGCATGTGCACAAATTGTAAGGACCGGTATAATGATCCCGGTTCAAGCCCCCGGCTCCCCACCTGCAGGAGAGTCGCTTCACAGGTGGTGAAGCAGGCCTGCAGGTGTCTATCTTTATCTCCCCCTCTCTGTCTTCCCCTTCTCTGTCCATTTCTCTCTGTCCTAGCCAACAATGACGACATCAATAACAACAGCAATAATAACTGCAACAATAAAGCAACAAAGGCAATGAAAGGGAATAAATAAATAAATATTAGAAAGAAAGAAAGAAAGAAAGAAAGAAAGAAAGAAAGAAAGAAAGAAAGAAAGAGCATTTCAGATATTACTCAGTATCTGAAAGGAATGGCATCTTCATGGACTACTCTTGCAATTTAAAAAGTATTAGCTATAAGTCCAATTTTCCTAATCTCAAATATTGCACATTTACATTTGATCTTTATTATTGTGTAGCCTGTGGCAAGTTAAGCATTCTAAAAATTCAAGTCGGTATTTTGACTGTGTAAAAGTGATAAACCTTGATTTGGCTCTAAAAATAAACAAGAATGTGAACAGGCAGCAAGAAAAGGAGAGGGTGTTACAGAGAGGAGAGAAAGTCTACAAGTTAGGAGTCCTGTGCTGTCATTCTCATGTGCTTGCTGTGTGTCCTCTCTCAGGCATGTTCATCCAAGAGCCCTCAGTGGGTGTCAGAACTGGCTGCATCACTCCTTATTGTCCTTCCACTCCCAACTGGCTATACCCCAACCCTATCTCCCACTCTCTATCCTAGTTCTTCCCATAGTAAATCATCAGAGCTAATGGACTCATCTGGCCTTTGTGTAGCTGAGTTTTTTGAGTGCTCCAGATGATCTCTAGCCCTTCACAACAATGAGCAGAGGGTCCAGATTTTTGTTTTGAGTAATGGACTGTGTTCAATTTGTCATCAACTGAGGGCTTTTCATTCTCATAGATTGAAGTGTGGGGCCCAAGGCAGATCTGCATAGTGGTAGTGGATCCAATGATGGAAAAGCAGAATATGTGTTCAGTGATAAGGGACAAACACACCCATGTCTTGTGGAAGAGATTCCTGGGGGCAAGGGAAGGTGGAGAGAGGAATGTGAGATAAACTCAGAAGCAACTTGGGCCTTGCAAAGACATGATTTACCCCGCAGGCAATACAAAGCTCTGAAATTACTAAGCTGACTCATGACAAGATGTTATCTATCAAGGAAAGGCAAGATGGATCTCATCAAAGTGAGGTTGGAGGCTACGGGATTCATCCCCATCTGAGGTAACTGGAACCCCGAACAGGAAAGAGGGAGCAGAAAAGGAAGAGAATGAATAAACTTGGGGACCAAGACTCCTGGATGTGGAAAAGGAGGGAGAGGAATCCAAAGGAACTCGGTGTGGGTGTGTTGGGAGGTAGTATTGACCAAAATGAGTAGATGGGGAGAAAGAGCCAGAAAAGAAGCTGGTGGGTTTAGTTTACTTCCTCTTAAATATGATGGGAATTAGACTGTCCAAGTCCAAGTGTCAAGTTGTGCTTCAGAGATTCAGGCTGGAACTTATTAAAGAGTTCACTTCAATAGTGAAATTGTGGCATCGTCTCCCAAGTGTGAGCAGTCAGACTGTACATTGGGAGCTGGAGGGCCTTGTGACTGACTGTTCCTGACCATTTCTGTGGGGAGCTCTTCGCAGACAGTACAGGGGTGAGCAAATGACTGTATTATCACAAACCTTTGTAAAGGCCGCTAAAACTCTAGATACATTGAACAGATCGGTCATATTTTCAAGGCTCATCAAGGCAAACCGGAATTGTTGAACTGGCAGACAAGATACCAGACTCCTAGTTTGAACCTTGTCACCAGTGGTGGCTGTAGTCTAGTTGGTGACAAGTCTATAAAATAGTTAACATGGCTGCAGCCCAGACATCATCTCAAGTTCCGCTAATGTATTAAATAAGTGAAGCCCCACAAAGACTCAAAGATATAGGTCCTATTGTGCTCATTTTATAGATATCAAAATTAAGGCATATAGCCCAAGCCACAAGGTCTGCAAACACTGGTAGTCAAGATAAAGTCCACACTCACATGTCACTTATTTTTTTTTTTTAAACCAGGGGACTGCTCGGCTTTGGTTTATGGTGGTAACAGGGCTTGAACCTGGGACCTTGGAGCCTCAGGTCCTCATGAAAATCTTTTGCATAACCATTATGCTATCTGGTCTAACCTACACATCTCTTAACTTCTTAGAAACTCTTCTTATCTGTAAATTGATTATACAGGGTTATATTAGTTCTATAGGCCCCTCAAACTTTAATATTGCATGGGTTCTTTGTTTACAGATTTTTTTATTATCTTTGTTTATTGGCTAGAGACAGCCAGAAATTGAGAGGGTAGGGGGAGATGGAGAGGGAGACACCTGCAGACCTGCTTCACCACTCTTAAGGCTTTCCCCCTGCAAATGGGGACCAGGGGCTCGAACCTGGATCCTTGCGCATTTATTTGTGCCCTCAACCAGGTTCGCCACCACCCAGCCCCCATAGGTGTATGCTTATATCAATATTAATTGGAATTATGTGAACATTACACAGAATAGAAAACAATTCCTGAAAATTAGCAGCAGAGGGCAGCAGAGAGCACGCTAAGATAGTTTTGAAAGTGGTCTATGCTATGCAGTGTGAAACTTCAAAAATGATGCCTGAATCAGTTCACTTAATCGTCATAAAAGCCTTTTGATGTATCGTTATAATGAAAGAAGCACTGTATATAATGACATCCTAAAATTCACAAATAGAGAAATTCATGTAAGTTTATTTTGATTGATAGTTGAAATTTCCTTAGTAAATGCCATATCTGTGAAATTCTTTATTTTATATTTATTTATTTTGGATAGAGATAGTGACATTGTGAGAGAAGGAGAAATAGAGAAGGAGAGAGAGAGAGATGCCTGAAGCACTGCTTCACTATTCATGAAGCTCCCCCCCACCCCCACAGGTGGGAACCAGGGACTTGAACTGGTATACTTGTGCACGAGTGCCTTACCAAATGTGCCACCAACTAGCCCCTAATTATCTGTGACATTTTTTTCTATGAGACATTTTTTTCTGCCACCAGGGTTATCGCTGGGGCTCAGTGTTGACACTATGAATCCATTTTTTCCTTCTTTCTCCTTTTTATTGGATAGGATGGAGAGAAATTGAGAGAGGAGGGGGATATAGAGAGGGAGACAGGAAGAGGGACACCTGCAGGTGGGGAGCAAGGGCTCAAGCCCAGGTCCTTGCGCTTGGTAATATGTGCACTGAAAAAGGTGCACCACTGGGGGGCAGGTGGTAGCACAGCGGGTTAAGCACACATGGCCTGAAGAGCAAGGACCAACTAAGGATCCCGGTTCGAGCCCCCCAGTTCCTCACCTGCAGGGAGTCACCTCATAAGCTACGAAGCAGGTCTGCAAGTATCTATCTCTCTCCCCATCTCTGTCTTCCCCTCCTCTCTTGATTTCTCTCTGTCCTATCCAATAACAGCAATAATAATAACAACAGTGATAAACAATAAGGGCAACAGATTCGTAGTGCAGGCACCAAGCCCCAGCAATAACCCTGTAGGCAAAAAAAAATGTGCCTGCCCTCCCCCTTGTAAGACATTTTATAATCTGTTCAAATAAACTATAAGCAAATATTAAGATATTTATTATACTTAAATCCACTAGAGTTATTAAAACTTAACATTATAGTTTCAGTTGCTCAAATAAATCTTATCACTTGAATTGTTTTTATTATCTTCACAGGAAAGCTCTGTATTTTAAAATTTTGTTTAGAATTCTTCATGAGTGAATAAGTGTGAAGGGAAAGACACCCCACGGCACCCAAAGATGAGACTGTTTTAGGCAGATGTAGCCTCCATTTATCATTACCACAAAGGAAATCCCAAAATTAACCTAGGTATAAATTTACCTAGGTAGAAATATGTGCTAAAGTACACTACTTTGTTAAATTATTTACTTAAATGTTAGGAGACTTTGCAATCTAAGCTCTTCTTGTCCTAGTGTGTATATAATTTTTTTCTGAAAATGATTCTAGACACTCTTTTATTCTCAAATTATATGAACAGGACTGAAAGAGAAAGCATAACATAAAAAGAACTGAAGATACCAGTGAACTAATAATTATTAGCCCCAATCTTCCAACATTACACCTTAGATATTTTCTTTTTTTTAATTTGCTTTTCCCCTCACTTGTTGCCCTTGTTGTTTTATTGTTGTTGTAGTTATTGTTGTTGTTACTGATGTCATCATTGTTGGAGAGGACAAAGAGAAATGGAGAGAGGAGGGGAAGACAGAGGAGAGGAGAGAAAGATAGACACCTGCAGACCTGCTTCACTGCCTGTGAAGTGACTCTCCTGCAGGTAGGGAGCCAGGGTCTCGAACCAGGATGCTTATGCGGGTCCTTGCACTACATGCATGTGCGCTTAGCCCGCTACGCTACTGCCCAACCCCCTGCACCTTAAATATTTTCATAATCCAGTCTTGCAAATGAAAAAAAAAAAAAAACACTGAGATTAAGATATGATAAATGACCTCTCCAAGGTTACAACGCAGCTAAGATTCAAGTGCAAGCTACTCGCCCCAAAGCAGCTGTTCTGTTCTTAAAGCACATTATCCTACAGCCTAGCTGGAAGCAGTTAATGTCACACAATTATGACAAGCAACTAGTCCTTCCAGGAAAAGCATATCAGCCTTGACTCTGTTTAGTAACACGAGCACTTGATGAATAAAGGAAGAAAACCTCCAGGAAGACAGCCCTCTCAATAGAGCTATATGAATGTACCAGCGCTCAGATGTCTTGGAGGCATACAAATGATTGTCTGTGTCCTTTTTATCTGACTATAGAGTAAAAGTTTGCTTAACTATTTACACTGCTATCGCCTGACATTATATCACACTCGTAAGTTTTGTTTATTTATTTATTTGTTACTTTTTTATTGCCACTAGGGTTATCACTGGGACTCGTGCTAGCACTGTGAATCTAAGTGGCCATTTCTTCCCTTTTTAAAAATTTTATTTGCTAGGACAGAGAGAAATTGAGGAAAGGGGAGATAGAGAGGGAGAGAGAAAGAAAGACACCTACAGACCTGCTTCTCCACTCGTGAGGTGTCCCCCCCCCTTATAGATGGGGAGCAGGGGCTTGAACCTGGGTCCTTGTGCATGGTAACATGTGGGCTCAAACGGGTGTGCTACCACTTGGTCCCCTCATGCTTATTTTTGTAGCCACAGAGGAATGCAATATTACAGATGCCCTATTGAAACATTTGCAGCTTCCCTCCAGAATAAAGTCCGTACATGTTGGGTTCTTGTGATATGTGGCCCACACACTTGAGGCCCTCGTGACATCTGAACTTCCTGATCTCAACTCTGCCTGTTCCTCAAATGACCTGGGGCCCCAGCTTCGCTGAGCTCCTGCTTCTCCCAAGCCCCAGGACTCTCCCAGCTATGGGTGATTTTTTTTTTTTCTTTTATTCTGAGAGCCTCTATCCATGCTCTGCCCCACTTACCAGAACCATCACCAAAGTCTCATCCCAGAGCTCCTGGCCATCCATTCACAATGCTTGTCCCTAAAGTAGAAAGAGATTTGGGTTCTTCTCTCCCCTCCCACAATATATCTACCAGGATTGTGTGGAACATTAGCAAAACCCAGCTGCTGTCTGAAACAGTGAAATTACTCACAGGGACAGTCCTTGGAATGAAGGAGCAAGTGGCTGTAGCAAAGGCTGGGGATTGATGGAGTTTGATGGGATTTGGGGTGGTAAATAGGCAGAACAGGTCTTGTCTTTGGAAAGATCATTTGAGTAGAAGCAAACTCAGGTGTCGGAGTGGTGGATGGGGGGGGGGGGGCAGGTACAAAAGGCCTCCACAGAAATGGAGCTCCACAGCACAGAAATGGGAGCAGCAGGACGGTGCTGCCTCCACATCAGGATACGTGGCCTCATGGGCTCACAGACTGGAAGCATCTCCTGCTGCTTCCCAGAGGCTCCTGAGCCACTCTAGCTGAAGTGCTGTCTGAGCGCCACCTGTCTGTTTATATAGCTCTGCCCTCTAGCAGTTGCAAAACAATACACTTCCAGGGTCTTCTTACTCTTCTTTCTTATTTTATTATCTTTATTTATTTATTGGATAGAGACAGCCAGAAATCGAGAAGGAAGATGATGGTAGAAAGGGAGAGACACCTGCAATACTGCTTCACCACTCACAAAGCTTTCCCCCTGCAGGTGGAGACCAGGGGCTTGAACCCGGGTCCTTGAGCAATGTAACATGTGTGCTCAACCAGGTGAACCATCACGCTGCCCCCAGGCTCTTCTTATGTTGGCAAATCATTTTTCAGAATGGACACTGAGGGTTTTTTTTTTTTCTATGTGCAGCCATGGCATGGGGCTCCTTGAATATTTCTTGTGGCCATGTTTGCAACAGCTGAACTACTATTGATAGATCATCAATATTGCTAATTGCCTTTTAAGTAGCTTGGGCCAGTTGGGCCTTTCCCCAGCAATGCTAGAGATGAATCTTTTTCACTGGCATTCTGTATCATGTTTTCTAAAACGTTTTCCAATTAGGTGAGCAAATTCAACTTTGCCTCACATTTGTGGGTGAAACAAACTGTCTTGGTAAGATCATGTTTAGGTGGTATATTAGAGATGTTGTTGTTAATACCCCCCTCCAAATCTACCAAACTCTCTATTTTGGCTCTTCCCCTCTCTATTCCCCCTGTAATTCAAACCATTATCCTAAATTCCAGTCTACATATGCATTTTTTTTTTTTTTACCAGAGCACTGCTCAGCCCTGGTTGATGGTGGTGCAGGGGACTGAACCTGGGACTTTGGAGCCTCAGGCATGAGACTGTGAGCATAACCATTATGCTATCTACCCCTACCCTACATGTCATTTTGAAGTCTTACTGCTTTAGGGAACTTTCAGATACACTACTGAAAACCTTGAGTATCGTCTTGTTCATATTTTTTTTATGATAACATAATCAAATCTGTATACAGTCAATCTTAATACCGTTAATAGATTCTTGGAAACTGAATTTGAGCAAAAATAATGTGTAATGATGGCAAGTCTTAAAGTAGCATCAGTTTACTCAGTGTCAGCCAGATTTTATTCTTGTCAACCATGTCACGAAAGGATGCTGGAAGGTCTTACTACATTTACTTTGTTTAGGTTTTTGTTTGTTTGTTTATTTCAGTGAATGATATAAAAACTTTATTCAGGGGGCCAGGTGGTGGCAAACTGAGTTAAGCACACATAGTATGAAGCGTGAGGACCTGCTCAAGGATTCTGGTTCAAGCTCCTGGCTCCCCACCTTCAGGGGGGGTCACTTCATAAATGGTGAAGCAGGTCTGCAGGTGTCTATCTTTCTCTCTCCCTGTCTTCCCCTCCTCTCTCAATTTCTCTCTGTCCTGTTCAAAAAAAATGAAAAAAAAAGGCCTCCAGGAGCAGTGGATTCGTAGTGCAGGCAAAATCCCCGCGATAACCCTGGAGGCAAAACAAATTAAACTCTTTATGCAAAGTCAAGGGTTACATTAGGATCGCCCTGAGTAAAATGGCATCTGCCATTTCCCTACTCTTATTTTTAAAAGGACACGTTCTTTAGAAGTAGAAATAGCCAGCCATTCATTTATTATTTTCTCATCTCTGTCTCTAAAGGGACACTCCTTCCTATTTCAATTCCTACCATAAAGCTTGTAGTTCAGGATGACCTACTTATCTATCAAATATAAAGTGATTCTTACTTAGTGCATTAATTTCTAAGTCTTGAGTTTATGAACAAGAAGTCAAAAGGCTTCTGCTTTTCCTGTTATCAACAATGGGATAAATAGCTCTCTGATGGCTTCTACTTATACCCTTCTGACTAAAAGTATGAACTATTTCCCAGAGTCTTCTCTAGACATAAGAATGTTTTCATTTTCAGAGGCCTAAATTTTGGTGCAAAATTATCAGTAAATATGCACTTGCTACAGGTTAGATTTCTCTACACATTCTGTCTTGACATCTCACAAACCGAAAAAGTAAAATTTATGACACCTTTACAAATTACTTTTAAATTATTTTGACAGAAGATGAGGGAACTGAAAAAAAAAAAAAGAACAATCATCATAGTGTTGACTAATGTTAAATTTCCTAGATTATATAACTGTCAGTAATTACTAATTACAAAAACTATGTCTATTACATTAGCGTTTACTTAATCGTGCATAGGCTTATCAGGCAGATGCAATGCAAGAAACCTGATTGGGTTATGAATTTAAAAACTAAAATTTCTCTGAAGAACATGTGAATAATTGAGAAAAATGAATATAGGCCATGTGTTAAACAATAGTATGTGTTGCTGTGATATTTCCTTTGCATTACTATTATTATATAAAATTCTGCTCTTATTTATAGAAGATGAAGGTTCAAGCATTTGAGGGTGGAGTCTGTTCTAAAGGAAATATACTTTCAAGCAGTTCAGAGAAAAAAACTGTGTGTGTGTGTGTGTGTGTGTGTGTGTGTGTGTGTGTGTGTGTGTGTGTGTGTATTTATAGAGGGTGAGAAAGTAAATGTGACAAAATCTACATAGTGGACATAACAGTGATTAGTGTACTATTTTAATTCTTTTATATAGATTTAAAACTTTTCTCCTATGGTTTTGTTAATGTCTCCCTTTTATTAGTTAAAAAAAGAAAGAAAATTTAAGACCCACCAAAAACAAAAAAACAAAACTTTTCCAAAACTAATTGAAATGGAGGAAATGACTACAGTTAGTTGATAAAGGCACAAATCCATTGTGTTATATTATATCCTGCGAACATGTTGTCCATTAGAAGTATCTGTTGTGTTTGAAGTATATAGTAGACTGCATGTGACAATCTATTGTGCTTTAGAGTTTAGAGAGACAAGGTCTTATGTAGCTAAAATAATGAGTTGATATTCAGTTGAAAATGTTTCAGTAACTTGAAATAAAGATCTCAAGCATCAGTGTGCTCCGAGATAAGGGAACTATTGTACTGCCTGTCTTTGAATATCCCCAATATGAATGTTGACCACAAATTCCAAATATCCTCAACTCCTATGAAAAGCTGAGAAACACAAGAAAATCTGAGCAGATCTAACAATAATACAATGCCTGCCTGTGTGTGCATTTGCTTTAATACTAGCAAGTAGCCTTCCCCCAAATCACCAGATAACAATTCAGAAAGCTGTAAGTCACATTCACTCTGAGCGTGCTCTGCCACACAGAAGAAAAAAAAATTAAAACAAAGTCACCAAATAACCAAGTCAAATCCCATAATCCCAGTGGAATTCCCTGTATAGTTTATTCATCTCTGAAACCACATCACAGCCACTGGATTCAAGAGTGGCACTCTCCCTGCAAGACTTCACTTGGAGTTCTAGGCCTTCTTCTAAAATATAGAAGCTCAATCGGTGTAGCCAGCAGTAAATGGGGACTGGAGAAACTAGACAGCAAACGTTTGATCAAATATGTCCAAAATGTTAGGTTAAAAAAAAAAAAGTTTGTTCAAAAGGTCCAAACTGAAAATACCAGGTAACAGAGCATTTGACTGAATTTCTTTTTTGACTCTTCAACCATTGAATGCCCGCTTAGGCCCCCATTCATCTCTGATTTCAAAATCTAGAAAATAGGGGGTCGGGTGGTAGAGCAGCGGGTTAAGTGCACGTGGCACAAAGCGCAAGGACTGGCTCAAGGATCCCGGTTTGAGCCCCCGGCTCCCCACCTGCAAGGGAGTCACTTCACAGGCAGTGAAGCAGGTCTGCAGGTGTCTATCTTTCTCTCCCCCTCTCTGTCTTCCCCTCCTCTCTCTATTTCTCTCTGTCCTATCCAACGACAATGACATCAATAACAACAATAATAATAAATGCAATAATAAAACAAGGGCAACAAAAAAGGGAATAAATAAATAAATATATAAAAATTTTAATTAAAAAAGAAAATCTAGAAAAGCATCTGAGAGGCCATAAGGTCAGAGATACGTGCTGAAGATGAGAGGCCATGACAGTGTGAGAAGAGGAAGAGCAGGAGTTTGGAGTGGTGGGGCCCCCTTCCTTACCTGCTCTAATAAGCCTGATCCTTTGGTCCTACGGAAACACAGCTGCGGACCATCCGGAGATGAATCAGCCAGCCACTGCTCTCCCCAGAAATGTCTACACGTTTCTGGTGAGTCTGTGTCACTGGCCTGACCAGAGAACTAAGCTGCTCCTCACAGGGTCATTTTTCTTATAAGTAACCCTATGGAAAAAAAGAGTTGTTTTGCCGAAGTCTGATTTGTGCTTGAGAACAGTGGGAAGTCCCAGGAAGAGGGGTGGCAGTAACTGACAAACCCACATCGAGTCACAGAATGGTGTTCCTTCCCCTTTTTTCAAAAAATGAAACCTATCTCTGAAACTATCTCTTGTTAAAATAGTTCTTCGCTCCACGTTATGTAAGAACCCTCTTAGTCTGCATGTGTGCCCCCCCCATTATCCAGGCTCTTTCTCCCCCAAAAGAGACAGCAGCAGGTGGCTTTAAGGAAATTCTCTATCTCTATGCTCATCTCCAATTCTTTTTGTTTGTTTGTTTGTTTTTCTTTTTTAATTTTTTAATATTTATTTATTTACTTATTCCCTTTTGTTGCTCTTGTTGTAGTTATTATTGTTGTTATTAATGTCGTTGTTGTTGGATAGGACCGAGAGAATCAGAGAGGAGGGGAAGCCAGAGGGGGAGAGAAAGACAGACACCTGTAGACCTGCTTCACCGCCTGTGAAGCGACTCCCCTGCAGGTGGGGAGCCGGGGGCTCGAACCGGGATCCTTATGTGGTCCTTGCGCTTCACACCATGTGCGCTTAACCCGCTGCGCTACCGCCCGACTCCCTATCTCCAATTCTTAAGTAGCATTTCTCCGTACCAAATGATATTGCACTCCAACTTTTAAAAAATTCAAGTGAAAACAGGTTCTGAAGGGGAGATAGATCATACGCTGTGTCAATGAGGTTGTAAAGAAACAGGTGTCTCTGCCCTTATTGGTGAGAGTGTTAACATTTAAAGGAAAGTTTCCTGGGATCCACCTATTTTTTTTTTCATTTCAGATATGTATACCCTGTGCTCCACAATTTCCTTCTTGCACATTTATCCACACAGTAGACTTGCACCTGTGCACAACAATATGTGGAAATGGATTCACTGTAGAAAACTGTGTTGCTGGAATTTTGGGCACAGAGGCCTTGTACATAGAGATTTCACTACTCCCAGGTGGCTTTATTATTTTTTTATATTTTGTTTATTATTTATTGGATAGAGACAGAGAGAAAGGGGGAGAGAGAGAGAGAGAGAGAGAGAGACTCTTGCAGCACTGTATCACCACTTGTGAAGCTTTCCCCCTGCAGGTGGGGACATGGGGCTTGAACTTCAGTCCTTGCACATGATAACAACGTCTGGCCCCTCTTTTTTTATTTCAGAAAGCACTCCAGCCCTGGAGCTTGCCCAGTGCACTGGCAATCCCATATGGCACCGGAGTTGGAATCCAGGCCATGCACGTGTCAAGGCATATGCCAGACCAGGCGAGCTACCTACTTTTCCCCCTCAAAATGGCATACAAAGGAATATATGCAGTGATATGCGTATGCTCACATGCATGCTGGTGCACAGCATACTTCTGTGGGGATATATGAGGAACGAGAAATAACAGTGCTTTCCGAGAATGAATCTGACTCATCACCCCAACCTCTTTGGAAATGTCTACTATGTGTATGTACTATGTTTTTCATTTTACAAATGAGCAATTTGTCTATTTATTTATTTATTTATTTACCAGAGCACTACTCAGTTCTGGCTTCTGGTAGTGCTGGGGATTGAACTTGGGACCTTGGAGCCTCAGACATAGAAGTCTTTTGCATAATCATTATGCTTTCTCCCCAACCCTACAAATAAGCATTTTAATGTGCACACAACAAGTATGTTATTGTTGTTGTTTATGTTGCTTTTTGTTTCTGCCACTTGAGTCTGCACTCCATTTCCTCTGGAAGCCATTTTTTCTTTCCTCTAGAGAAAGAATGAAAGAGAAGTGAGAGGTGTGTGTGGAGGGAGAGAGAGAGAGAGAGAGAGAGAGAGAGAGAGAGATGCTGCAGCACAGCTCCAGTATATGTGAAGCTTCCCCATGCAGACATACTCAGGTGGTAGCCAGGGGTTCAAACCTGGGTCCTTATGTGCCCAAATGAAGATGTAAGTCATACTTCTCTTTATGTGATTTCACAGTCCAAATGTGTTTGTAGTCTTTTCTGGAGGACAAACAAGTCCATCTTTAAATGCATCTTTTCTTCTTTCCTTAAAGAAGAAAAAAATGTTCAATGTCTTCTAAATCAGTTAGCTCATTTCCCCTGACTACTTCAGTAAACAAATACAGACCAGCCCTGCCCAAACAGTACCTATGTCTGTAGGGCTTTATTTGACCTAATTCTTATCAAAGCTAAGTTCCAGACCCTGGACATGTGAGTACCTCCTCATAACAAGTTGGCTTTCTTTACCTTTGATCTGTGGCTTCTCTTGAAAAGTCATTATGGTTAAAATTCACTGCTGTTTGTATTTGTTAAAGTCTTTCATAATGTTCTGCTTTACTTTAGTGAGCATTACCATTACTTAGTTGTGGCTGGAAAAGGCTATTTCAGGCAGGGGTTTAGGGATTAATGGCTTAGCAGGTAAGACACACCTAGCCTGCTTTAGGCCCTGGGTTCCCTCACCAGCACCACTGGAACAGGCAGAATCAACTGCACTAGTGGCAAGTCCATTTGCAGTGCAACCCTGTACAATCACACTCAGGGCTTTCGCCACACTTTTGTAGCCTATAAAGAAGTTAGCCGTGGGGCTAACAAGACCACTCACCTAGCGGTGGGCCTGCTTTGTATTGTGTGTGACTCAGGTTTGAGCTTGGCCCCACCACACTGGAGGAAGCTACAGCGTTGTATCTTTCTCTCTGTGTGTGTGTGTGTGTGTGTGTGTGTGTGTGTGTGTGTGTGTGTGTGTGTGTCTTTTTGGCCCTCTCTTTCTGATCAAGTCTATTCAGAGTGTTGAAGTTCCAGCAATGACAAAAGAGAGCGAGAAAGAACTCAACTGTGACCAAGAGGCTGTAGCAACTTCAGGGACATATACTGCTTCTTCACGTTCTAGTGTAGTTTTAAGCATGACCAGCTATACTGACGATAACTTCCAGTGAGCCTTCCCTACCACCTCAAATACTTTCTGGTAAGTTTCCAAGAACTCTCTGGCAGTGTCATACAAAAACTACAATGGAAGTAATTCCATTGGCCCTCTTTTAGTTCAAATGTATTGTTTTATTATATTTAATCTGGTTTTTTTTTTTTGTCTTCTTACGTTATTCACTCAATGAACATCATCCTTTCCCATAATATTTCCCATAATGAAAATGTTGGCACTATGTCAAACTGACTTGCATTTTCCTTTTAAAGGAAAATGGGCTTATACAACTGACTTTGAACCGCTTTCTCTTTGCTGACTGTAATAAAGCAGAACTGTATCCTCTGTAACTTAAACATTATAATACAATTTTCTATTTATCTGCTGAGTGGTAGATAAGGAGTTACGGCCTAATTGCTGCACTCTAAATGAATAGTACATGCATTACTCAGTTACCACTCCCAGCTATGTCCATTATGATGTCATCCAATCTTTGCTCACCCCAAAGTTCACCAGATTTCTTTCATGCTATCACTCAAATTCCTTAACATTTTGCCTTTCCATCCATCCCACCAGCCAATCACCAGTTCAAGCTGGAACCCATTATTATCTCCCCCAAAAGAGAGAAAGGTGTGGTCCAGGAGGTGGCGCAGTGGATAAAGCATCAGACTCTCAAGCATGAGATCTCGAGTTCAATCCCCGGAAGCACATGTACCAGAGTGATGCCTGGTTCTTTCTCTCTCTCCTCCTATATTTCTCATTAATAGATAAATAAAATCTTTAAAGAAGAGAGATAGAAAGAGAGCAAAAACATATGTACAGTTAACAATGGGCCAGTTCATGATTTTTTCTTGTTTTTTAAATTTTATTTATAAAACAGAAACAGTGACAAAACCATAGGATAAAAGGGGTACAACTGGGAGTCGGGCTGTAGCGCAGCGGGTTAAGCGCAGGTGGCGCAAAGCACAAGGACCGGCATAAGGATCCTGGTTCGAACCCCGGCTCCCCACCTGCAGGGGAGTCGCTTCACAGGCGATGAAGCAGGTCTGCAGGTGTCTGTCTTTCTCTCCTCCTCTCTGTCTTCCCCTCCTCTCTCCGTTTCTCTCTGTCCTATCCAACAACGACGACAATAATAACTACAACAATAAAACAACAAGGGCAACAAAAGGGAATAATAAATAAAATAAAATATTTTTAAAAATTATAAAAAATATTTTAAAAAAGGGGTACAACTTCACACAGTTCCCACCACCAGAATTCCATACCCCATCCCCTCCCTTGATAGCTTTCCTATTCTTTAACCCTCTGAGAGTATGGACCCAAGATCATTGTGGGATGCAGAAGGTGGAAGGTCTGGCTTCTATAATTGCTTCTCCGCTGAACATGGGCATTGACAGGTCGATCCATACTCCCAGCCTGCCTCTCTCTTTCCCTAGTGGGGCGGGGTTCTGGGGAGTCGGAGCTCCAGGACATATTGGTGGGGCTGTCTGTTCAGGGAAGTCTGGTTGGCATCATGCTAGCATCTGGAACCTGGTGGCTGAAAAGAGAGTTAACATACAAAGCCAAACAAATTGTTAACCAATCATGAACCTAAAGGCTGGAATAGTGCAGATGTAGAGTTGGGGAGGGTCTCCGTTTTGTAGATAGCTAGTAGGCATATTTTAGTTATATTCCAAAGGGCCTGTGGATATACAATTTTTTTTTAGTTTACTTTTTCCCTGAGCCTGAAGTCAGATATACAGGTGGATCCAAGTTATTGTCTGGAGAGATGATGTCATGGCTCGAAAAAGGACCAGAAAGCTGGATCAGGGAAGAGAGTATCTCCCAAATATGGGAAAGTTATATAAATATTGTTGACTGTAAACCCCATTGGTTTGATCTTATCTGGGGCCCATATTCAGCTTAGGAGCCTATGTGACCTCTTCATCCCTGTAGATCCGACCTCACATTCTGTTGTCATCAGTAGGAACATTCCAAGCTGCCCCAATATCAGGATCCATCTTCCTCAGGTGTAGCATAGAGTATGTTGTCCAGCCTCCCTTCAGAGGATGGAACATTCTCTACTGTTGTTGATCCAAGTTGAGGACAAGGTCCTATGGGGCCCCACAAAGGGATCTCTTTTGTTGTTCCTGATAGAGATAACCGGTAACAATGGAGAGAGGGATTTATTTGAGGTCTAGGTCCATCATGTCTGTTTGGGAATCTCAGAACTCCCCGAATAGGGCCCCAGCTGATGGGGTGGCCTGATAGTGACTAAAGAGTCATTGTTAAAGTATGCCAGTCTCTTGCCCTTATTCAGCTTTTGCAGTCTTTGCTTTGATAAGGTTAGCTTTGGAGTGAGTGAGGGAAGTGTAATAGGAAGTAGGTGAAGAGGGTAGACACTATTTCACTATGAACTTTATACTGACTCACTGCAGACTATTGTGTAATTTTGCTTTCAGGGATATATTTTGCCCTAATTTATGGATACATGTGAACATATGCCCTATCTCACGGGACCTGGTCTATATCTAGGTTTTGGGACTTTGTTAGGAAGTGAACCACCTGGAATGGAATTAGAGAATCCTATGAAAGGAAAGATCTCACCCAAGTAATAAGGCTGAAGGGCTGATATTCCATGCCTGACATCTCTGGACACAGTCTGAAGTAATGCATGCTGAGGTGGTACTTGTTGGTTGATTAGGTTGGGATAGGTCAGGATTGGCGGATGCAATATCATTTGGTATGAGTTGAGAGAAGCATGCAGGAAAGTGAGCCCCACCCTAGAGGTTCCAGGACTGGGGGAAATATAAGCTCTATAGAGGAAGTGGGAGGTTCCTGCTATCTTAGGGTTTAAGACAGCAATGGATAGTTACTGCTATAATCACATTATTTGGCAATTGGGTTAACTCTGAAATATCCCTTTGTTAGGATTTTCTGTATCATACACAACATCACCATAATTTATGTCCTTTGACATTATTTGTATATAGCTGTGCCACCGGTTGCTTCTGTTCTCCCTGGTCTAAGCTTTTAAGAGAGACAACATATGGAAGACTCAGGCTATGGTCTATGCATTAAAAAGTTCGAGACATTTCATCAATTTTCCCTCTCATTTAAATAGTTATTTATATGAATACAAATTAATAGGAGTGTACATAAACACCATTCCTACCACCAAAAGAATGTGTCCCATCCCACCCCCCACCCCACCCTACCCCTGTCCCGTGAAGCAGACCTCTCACTCAACCTAGGGTTTTTACTTTGGTGCCCTACTCCAAACTCAGTCAAATCCTACTTTGAGTTTCCCTTTCTGTTCTTCTTTCTTAACTTCTGTTTATGAGTGGGATCGTCCCGTACTCGTCTTTATCTTTCTGACCTAGCTCACTTAACATAATTCCTTCTAGCTTCATCCAAGATGGGTCAGAGAAGGTGGGTCCATTGTTCTTCATAGCTGCGTAGTAGCCAGTTCATAATTTTATCTCATCGAACATCAACTCAGGATAAATTCTTTTTTTGTTTTTGATCGTGGGTAGGAGTTAGAGACATAGAGAAGGAGAGATATGTGACGTTACTTCACCACTTTTGAAGCTTCCCCTATGCGGGTGAGGCAGGATAAATTCTTCCTGAAATATCCACTCCAGTCACTTACAATACAGTGTTTTTTTTCTGATTTTTTATTGGGGAATTAATGTTTTACATTTAACAGTAAGTACAATAGTTTGTACATGCATAACATTCCCCAGTTTCCCATATAACAATACAACCCCCACTAGGTCCTCTGAATCCTTCTTGGACCTGTATTCTCCCCACACAATACAGTGTTTTGTTATTAAATGACTCAATCCTTGAGTCTAATGACCTTTTTTTATCTCAATCTTTCAAAAGTATTTGACACTCTTCACTAATCTTTTTCACAGTTTTTTTTTAAATTCATGTACATAGTTTTAAAAATCATCAATGATACAAAAAGGCTTGTATCAAAGATTAAACCCCTCTATCTGATCTCCAGCTCTTAGTTCCCCTCCTCAGAAACAGTTATGATGGTCAGCTTTTTGTATATCTATGCATGCATTTTATATACAGATGGTAAGACACAGCGTGTGTCATCTTTGCCCTTCTCTTTCTGTATAAATTCTCTCATGTCACTACATGTAGCTTGACCTCATCCTTCTGCTAGCTCCCATAGCATCCAGTGCACATACTGTATTTGCCCTGCTCTTGGTTCATGTGGCCCCTCAACAGAAGGGCCTCCTACCACTGTCCAGTTGGTTTTGTGTCACTATATACTGCCAAGTTTTCTCCTACCACTTTCTACATTCTTTCATTAGTTTCCTGTCAGCCTTCTCTTTTCTAAAAGATGTGAGAGCCTTGCCCTCCCCCTCCCAGTATCTTCTTTTGTTGAAGTCACTGATAGCCACACTTTCCATTCTTGTCTCTGGATGATCTGTGACTCTATATCTCCAGTCCCCATGGCTCTCCCCTCCTAAGTCTCCTGTTGTTCTTTTGGGATTATTTGACTGTCTCACATCAAGTAGCCCGTATCTTGAATGTTTTAACACTTCAGTTCATTTTCCTTCTTATCTTCCTTACACTACCCAAGCTCAGTACTTTGAAGTTCTCTTTAAGTCCACCTCATCCCTGACCTCTACAAACAATGAGTCATCACTGCCTGGCAAGTGGACTGGTAAACCAGAGTACCTTATAACTGGAAGGTGATCTGTGTCTCTAAGAAAAGTGAACAAAGGTCTTATTGTCTGTTGGATAGTACACAATGGCATAAAAATAAAATTTTTCCATAAGGATATTTAACTTAGCAAGTAAGACACATCTTTTACCATCCTTAAAAGCACAATCCTTGGGGTCAGGTGGTGGTGCACCTGGTAGAGTACACACATTACCATGCACAAGGACCCCAGTTCACGCCCCCATCCCCACCTGCCGGGAGGAAATTTCATGAGTGGTGAAACAGTGCTGCAGATCTCTCTCTCTCTCTCTCTCTCTCTCTCCTCTCTTTCTCTCTCCTCTCTTTCTCCTCTCTATCTCTCTACCTTCTCTCTCACTTTCTGTATCTATCCAAAATAAATAAATACAATGTATAAAAACACAATCTTATCTCCCTACATTTCAGTTTATCTTAGACATTTCATGCATTCAACAGTATTATCTACAAAGTCTCAATGCATTTCTTCTGTTTTTAATATTTATGTATTTATTTTCTTTTATTTATTTACTTACATATTCCCTTTTGTTGCCCTTGTCATTTATTGTTGTAGTTATTATTGTTGTTGTTATTGATGTTGTTGTTGTTGGATAGGATAGAGAGAAATGGAGAGAGGAGGGGAACAGAGGGAGGGGGAGAGAAAGACACCTACAGATCTGCTTCACCGCCTGTGAAGTGACTCCCCTGCAGGTGGGGAGCCGGGGGCTCAAACCAGGATCCTTACGCCGGTCCTTGTGCTTTGAGCCATCTGCACTTAACCCGCTGTGATACCACCTGACTCCCTTATTTTCTTTTTTATGCGAGAGAGAGTGAGTTACAGAGAGAAAGACCAAAGCACTGCTTATCTCTGTCTTATGGCAGTGTTGGGGATTGAACCTTGAAAGACATGAAAGTCTTTTGCAGAACCATTAAGCTATCTCCCCGGCCCAATGCATTCCTTCTGCATGGGGCAGCTTTCAATTCAGATTCTTTAAAAACTTAGCATGGACATATTGGTGTCTGGGAACATGTTACCAATTCCACAGAGTAAAATTAATATGACATATATCAGTCCTTGGCTATCCTTCAGTAGGTCTCATTTCTACCAAAGAAACCCACTAGGTAAGCAGCAGCCATCCCTACTTATGGTGGTGGGATGACAGAGGAGAACTGCTTTAGAAGGGACACCATTCTAAATTCCCAGGAAGCTGTAATGGTCTGTTGTGCACTAGAGATTCTGTTATTTACAAGGTAATTGATTGAAATGGATACTACTTGCTCTCGAAGGGTCCTCATTTTCCACCCCAAAGAGATTTTCATTTCTGCATGGAAAAATATGATTATTGCATTAGTGAAGTTTCTGAGACATTTTGAAATTATTTCAGCTGAGAAGTGATTCAGAAGTGAAATATAATTTAAGTTACAGTTAACCCCATGTGCTTCATTTTTGGTCACATGTACTACAAGACCAGGTCATCCTTGATGCCCTGCCTGTCACCCCTTTGTTGGCATTCATCAGAGGTGCCAATTCAAGTAGCTGGATGAGTAAGGAATTAGCAATTATAGGAAAATAGTTTGGTGCTTTCTGATTGTCAGTTATTTCTACTATTTAACATTATCTCTTATGACTGAGAAAAATTCTTAACAGCAGAGCTCAAAATGATATCATTAGCTTGAAAATAAACAACCCAGGGAAATGCTTGACAAAGTTTTGCTACAAGTTCCTCCTTCTTTGAGCCCATTTGACACAACATCTTCTCTTCTTTCTTTCTTTTTTTTAAAGAATTTATTTATTTATTCATGAGAAAGATAGGAGGAGAGAAAGAACCAGACATCACTCTGGTACATGTGCTGCCGGGGTTCGAACTCAGAACCTCATGGTTGAGAATCCAATGCTTTATCCACTGTGCCACCTCCCGGACCACTTTCTCTTCTTTCTTAAATTATTATTATTATTATATTGGATAGAGACAGAGATAAATTAAGGGGAGGGCAGATAGATGAGGTAGAGAAAAAGAGAGACATCTGCAGTACTGCTTCACTACAGGTGAAGCCCCCACAACCACCACCATCACTGGCGGGATAGAACCAGGGGCTTGAAAACCAGGTCCTTGCACATGGTAAGATGTTCGCTTAACTAGATGTGCCACCTTCCAGACCCCATTCCTAGTTTTTAAATTGTTTTCTGTTACCCTTTAATCTGCACCTCAGCCCCCTTATGACTTCTAGATCTTGGGACACAGCATTTCCTGCTCAAGGGAAGATAATGTTTAACTTCCCCTCGCATAAACTGGTCTCAAAGAGGAAAAAAATTCTCCTATTCTTTGTTGAGCAACTAAGAATTTCCATTTTACTGAGGTTTGTTTATCTATTCTTTGCAACTCAAACAAATGAGTATTTGCAGGAGCCCTGCTTTGGCCTCAAAGAACTGATAAAATTGGTGGGAAATCTTGGTTTTCATGCATCAGTTTTTATCCAGAATCCACGTCTATTTCACTATCCTTTCTTTAGTCTTTAAGAGTCTTAGGACAGAAAAGGGAAAGTGGACGCCATTAGTATTCCTTCCTGTTCTTGCCTCTTTGAAGGGCTGGAGTACATTAAAAGGACAAATTTATCAATGGGTTAAAATTAGATTTTGAGGATGGGGGAGAAAGCATGGTGGTTATGCAAACAAACTTTCATGCCTGAGGCTCTGAGCTCCCAGGTTCAATCCCCCATATTACCATAAGCCAGACCTGAGAAGTGCTTTGTTAAAAAAAAAATGGATTTTTTTTTTTTTTAGCCTCCAGTATTATCGATGGAGCTTGGTGCCTGCACTAAGAATCTACTGCTCCTGGAGGCAATTTTTCCCCATTTTTTGTTACCCTTATTGTTCTTGTTGTTGTTGTTAGATAGGACCAAGAGAAACCAAGAGAGGAGGGGAAGACAGAGAGGGGGAAAGAAAGACACCTGCAGACCGGGATCCTTAACGCGCTGCAGACCGACCCTAAAAACTTGGATTTTGAAGGTGAAGAAACTAATCCAGCAGTTGTGCACTAGATTTTCTTGCCTGAGGCCCCAGAAGTCCTGGTTCAGTCCCTGGCAAAGCCATAAGCCAGAACTGAGCAGTGTTCTAGTCTCTTCCTTGCCCCCTCCCTTTCACTGTGTCTCTCTTAATACATTTTAAATAGGGAGTCAGCGGGCTAAGCTCATGTGGCACGAAGCGCAAGGACCGGCGTAAGGATCCCAGTTCGAGCCCCCGGCTCCCCACCTGCAGGGGAGTCTCTTCACAAGCGGTGAAGCAGGTCTGCAGGTGTCTATCTTTCTCTCCCCTCCTCTCTCCATTTCTCTCTGTCCTATCCAATAACTACAACCATAAAACAACAAGGGCAACAAAAGTGAATTTTAAAAAGTTAAAATAAAGAGAGCCTGGTGGTGGTGCATCTGGTTGAGCGCACATGTTACAATGGTCAAGGACCCGGGTTCGAGTCCCAACCCCCCATCCCCCACCTGCAGGAAGAAATCTTTGTGAGTGGTGAAGCTGTGTTGCAGGTGTCTTGGTCTCTCTCTCTCTCTCTCTCTCTCTGTCACCCCCTTCCCTCTCAATTTATGACTGTCTCTATCTAATAAATAAATAATAAAGATTTAAAAAATTATTTATTGATTCATGAGAAATGATAGGAGAGAGAGAAAGAACCAGACATCACTCTGGTACATGTGCTGCAGGGGATTGCACTCAGGACCTCATGCTTGAGAGTCCAATGCTTTATCCATTGCGCCACCTCCCGAACCACTAATAAATATTTTTTTAAAGAATCAATATTAAGAAATAAAATAAAGGAGCTGAGATGTGGTGTACCCAGTTGAACACACACATCATGCACAAGGACCTGGATTCAGGTCCCTGGTCCCCACCTGAAGAAGGAAGTTTCAGGAGTGGTGAAACAGAGCTGTAGTTGCCTCTCTTCTCTCCACCTCTCTATTGTACCCTCCTCTCTCAATTTCTCTCTGCCCTACCACGTAGAAAGAACGGAAAAAATGGTTGCCAGGAATGGTCGATTCTTAGTGCAGGCACCGAGCCCCCGCAATAACCTTGGTGACAATAAAAAGTAAAGAATTAAATAAATAATATTTTCATTAAATAATATAAAGGGGCCAGGCAGTGGAACGCCCAGTTGAGTGGACACGTTACCTTGCACAAGGAAGTGGTTCCAAGCTTCCAGTCCCCGCTTGTATGGGGGAAACTTCACGAGCGGTAAAACAGTGCCACAGGTGTCTCTCTCCCTATCTCTCTCTCCCTTCCCAATTTCTATCTGTCCTATCAAATTAAAGAAAGAATTTAAAAAGAGGGGAAATGACTGTCAAGAGAGGTGAATTTGTTGTGAAGGCACTTCTTCTTCTTCTTCTTCTAGCGTTTGCCCTTCTTCCGTAGCCAGTCAACAGCGTCAGGTTGAAAGCTGTCAGGAGCTGCTTGTTGCTGGCTTTGAAAGTGACTGGGATCCATGTGGATTCAGTCGGCTAGGAAGGATCGTAAGTTTCCCCCAAAGAATGGGTACTCACGGGATGCACCACGAGAAGTGCTGAGTCCCAGCAGTAACTCCGATATCATTAAATAATAATAATAATTTAAAAATAAAATTATATATGTGTTTACTTCCTTATAAATCCTCTCTATATATTTATAATCATATTTTTGGAAAGGTATGGATTCCATTCTCCTTGGCATCCTTATCCTTGCATGGTTAGATAATCAGAACTATAATTAAAAAAATGAACAATGTTGTATGAGAGGAGAGAAGGTCAGCACTTCCCTTGACAAGGGTGGAAGAGGCTTCAGTGTACCAGGCATACAGTTAAGGCATTGTCACTAATTTGTGGCATATAACTGCTGTTTTTTTTTTTTTTTTTTAAAAAAAAGATGCCAGGGGGACTGGGTGGTGGCACACCTGGTAGAGCGCTCACGTTACAGTGCACAAGGATCCAGGTTTGAGCCCCTGGTCCTCACCTGCAGGGGAAAGCTTAACGAGCGGTGAAGCAGTGTTGCAGGCGTTTCTCTGTCTCTTTCTCTCTCTACCTCCTCCTCCTTCTCAACTTCTCTGTCTCTAACCAATAATAAGTAAATTTTAAAAAGTGGTTATAGGGAGTCAGGTGGTAGCGAAATGGGTTAAGCGCAAGTGGTGCAAAGCGGAAGGACTGGCACAAGGACCCCGGTTCGAGCCCCCGGCTCCTCACCTGCAGGGGAGTTACTTCACAAGCAGTGAAGCAGGTCTGCAGGTGTCTATCTTTCTCTCCCCTTCTCTGTCTTCCCCTCCTCTCTCCATTTCTCTCTGTCCTATCCAGCAACAAAGCCATCAATAACAACAACAATAATAACTACAACAATAAAAAAACAAGGGCAACAAAAAAGGGAATAATAAATATTTCTTTTTAAAAAAGTGGTTATATACTTAATACTACTCAGAGGTTAAAAGAAAAAAAGACTATAATGTGCCCTTTGGGACTAAATGGATGGAACTAGTAGTGATTATGCTTAGTGAAGTAAGCAAGAAGGTGAAGGACAACTATGATATTGTCTTACTCATATGTGGAATACAGACAATTAAAGCCCATGAACTTGAATAAAGAACATATATATATATTCAACCCATATCTTTGACCTTGGGAGAAGTATGTTGGTTACCAGTTGGAGGAGAGTGGGAGCACAAAATTTTGGTGTTGAAAGTGGTGTAGAATTATACCACTATTACTCTATAATCTTGTTGAGATTAGAAGATAGATATTATATATTAAATAAATTAAATATTAAATGCATATTGAAGATAATTTATTTTATAGAAATGCAAATATATTTATATATTATTAAATATCAGTTAATTAAAATAAAGAATGAAACTGTCTTTTAATATTTATTTTATTGAATTTGATTTTTTATTTTATTTGTAAAAAGGAAACACTAACAAAACCATAGGATAAGAGGGGTACAACTCCACACAATTCCCACCACCAGAACTTCGTATCCCATCCCCTCCCTTGATAGCTTTCCTATTCTTTTTTTTTTTTAATAAAAAGGAAACACTGACAAAACCATAGGATAAGAGGGGTATAATTCCACACAATTCCTACCACCAGATCCCCGTATCCCATCCCCTCCCCTGATAGCTTTCCTATTCTTTAACCCTCTGGGAGTATGGACCCAAGGTCATTGTGGGATGCAGAAAATGGAAGGTCTGGCTTCTGTAATTGCTTCCCCACTGAACATGGGCATTGACAGGTCGACCCATACTCCCAGCCTGCCTCTCTCTTTCCCTAGTGGGACAGGCCTCTGGGGAATCAGAACTCCAGGACACATTGGTGGGGTTGTCTGTCCAGGGAAGTCTGGTTGGCATCATGCTAGCATCTGGAACCTGGTGGCTGAAAAGAGAGTTAACATACAAAGCCAAACAAATTGTTGAAAAGTCATGAACCTAAAGGCTGGAATAGCACAGATGAAGAGTTGGGGAGGGTCTCTGTTTTGTAGATAGCTAGTAGGCATATTTTAGTTATATTCCAAAGGGCCTGTGGCTATACTAGTTTTTTTTTTCTCTGAGCCTGAAATCTGATATGCAGGTGGATCCAAGTTATTGTCTGGGGAGATGATGTCACGGCTGGAAAAGGACCAGAAAGCTGGATCAGAGAAGAAAGTAGCTCCCAAATATGGGAAAAGTGTATAAATATTGTTGACTGTAAACCCCATTGATTTGATTTGGTCTGGGGCCCATATTCAGCTTAGGAGCACAGAGTGCATAAGGGCTTGGGTTTGAGTCCCCACCTGCAGGGGCAACGTTTTGCAGGTGGTGAAGCAATGTTTCAGGTGTCTGTCTCTCTCTGTCACCCCATTCCTTCTTGATTTCTGACTGTCTCTATCCAATAAGTAAATAAAGATAATTAAAATATATTTTTTTAAAAAGTCAGATTTCCTGACCAAATCCATTTGTTTAAATATATATATATAATGCAGTAGCGCAGCAGGTTAAGCGCACGTGGCATGAAGCACAAGGACTGGTGGAAGGATCCCAGTTTGAGCCCCTGCTCCCCACCTGCAGGGGAGTCGCTTCACAAATGGTGAAACAGGTCTGCAGGTGTCTATCTTTCTCTCCCCCTCTCTGTCTTCCCCTCCTCTCTCCATTTCTCTCTGTCCTATCTAACAACAACAATATCAACACCAACAAAAATAACTACAACAACAATAAAAAACAACAAGGGCAACAAAAAGGGGAAATAAGTAAATAAATAAATAATACTGCTCTATAGCCAATTTTTCCCATAGGGATTTTAGTTCCTGTCACCAAACTTGTGAGAAGTTCATAGGTCCCTTCCTGATAGTTGGGACCCAAAGGTAAAACAACTGAGAAAGATTAAACATGGTCTTTGTGTACTCTAGTCCCCAGAGTTTATGCAATTTGAACACTTTTGCGGATGAAAGGGGACTTTCAGCTCTGAGGTCCCAAAGAGGCCTCTAGCACTTCAAAGTATGTTCCAGATTCTTAAAATTGACATTCTCTTTGGTGCGCTTCTTAGTTCCTTCCCCCTTGATTCTGTTTTTATCTTGCCTTTCATCTGACTCGTGTTAATAAAGCCAGCCAGAGCCTCTTATGGGAGAGAAACTGGAATTTAGTCCCAATAGTGTCGTTTCACAAAACAGTAGGGAAGTGAGGATGGTGTCACTGAGGCCTTAGCTCACTCAGATTTCCTCCCTTTCTGGAAATCTTGCTGGAGTAGAAATTTTCCCTCTGTCTTCTACTCCCCACATGAAACTCTCTTTAAAGTCCTGTCCCTACAGAATAAAAGTCAAGCACCATAGACAATGGATTACAGAGTCAAAAAGCTCACTTTAAGTAAGCAATGTCTACTGACAATAACGAAGGACTTTCTGTTCTTTGCAACTCCTGAGGAAAAGAAGGCCTTATGACACTAATGCAAAGATTTCTTTCAAGAGATGCTCTAAGTCTATGCTGTCCCTCTATAGTCACTGTTAGTAGAAGTCAATTCACTGGCTTTTGAAGTTTAGAGATGAAATCCTCTCTTACCAAACTCTTGGAAGAATTACAGTTGTGCCTTTGAGACTGGTATTCTTTGGGGGGGTTCATGGTCAGGAAATCCCATCAAATAATGAGACCAGCTGCACATCCAATTCAGTGGACATGGATGCATAACTGCCCACACATCATTCCAAATCACTTCACAGAGCTCTTGGCTTCATTTTTAGGTCTTTTAAGGCAATGCTTCTCCAATGTTGATATTCCTTGGGATTCTTACTAGAATCCAAACTCAGGAGGCCTGGCAGGTCTGACAGCTTCTATTTATTTTTTTTTAAAATATGTTTTTATTTACTATTTATTGGATACATAGAGAGAAATTGAGAAGGAAGGGAGAGATGGAATGGGAGAGAGACACCAGCAACACTGCTTTGCTGCTCACGAAGCTTCCCCCTGCAGATGGGAACCAGGGGCTTGAAGCCAAGTCCTTGTGCATTGTAACATGTGCACTCAACCAGGTGCGCCACCATCAAGCCCCAACATCGTCTATTTCTAGCAGCCTTCATGGCAGTGACCATGCTTCACATTCATCTGCCCAGCACCACACTGAGTAGCCAGATGTGAGGTCCCTGTGTTCAGCGATTTACCGTGAGACTTTCTTCACCGCAAACATTGTTATTTGCCATATGCCATCCGTGTGTGCAGTACTGAGTATCCTCAGAGCAACTCTATAGTGTGTGGTTGCTTCTAAAAATAAAGAGAATTTGGCTCTCACAGGAGTTAATTCATTTGTCCAAGGTCACATAGCTAGTAGGTACCAAAGATTTGGACCTGGGTTTTTCCAAAATCGCAACACTGTTCCCCATGTATTATATAAAGGGTCCTATACAGAACACTTTGTGAGATAAGAATGTATTAAAAAGTTAACAGTACCATAGACAGAAACTGGACAGAGAGGAAACTCACCTCTCCAGAGCTCTGGCCCACTAGGGAAAGATAGAAACAGGCTGGGGGGATAGATCGACCTGCCAATGCCCACATCCAGCCAAGAAGCAATTATAGAAGCCAGAACTCTTACCTTCTATGCCCCCCCCCCACACACACACAACCTTGATCCATACTCCCAGCAAGGGAGAAGTGATAGAAGAAGGAAGATAAGAGGGCTCTGCACTCCAGCTCCATCAGCACCCAGAGAGAGGAAGAAAAGGAGAGGGGCATTTGGAGGTAGTAATGTTGTCATGAGTGGCTTGCAGGGGAAGAGAGGATTGGATCAGGAAGAAAAAGGGGCAATTATGTATAAATGTGGACAGATAGTTGTAGAGATGATGGTTGGCCCATGTCTACAACCTTAGTGGAACTATGGTGGCTTGCAGTGGGGAGACTGGGGATTCAGAACTCTGGTGATGGGAATGGTGTGGATTTGTACCCCTGTTGACATGTAATTTTGTAAATCAATATTAAATCACTAATAAAATTTTAATAAAAAAGAAACTAGACAGAGACATAAACAGATATTAGTACACTCTAAAAACACTTCTAGTGGAATAAGTTAATAATGTGCTTCTGTAAAATCATTTTGTTTTAGCTCTCATTAATAGCTCTTACTTTAGAATGCAAAAAATGTTTCCAATAATATTTAAAAACTATCACTGGCATATGAGACAGATACAAGGCATATTTATTTTTTAATATTTTATTTATTATTGGATAGAGAAATAGAGACAGAGAAATAGTGAGGGGGAGACAGAGGGACAGGTATCTCTCTCTTTCTCTCTCTTCCCCCTCCCCTCAATTTCTCTCTGCCTCTATCCAAAACAAATAAATACATAATTAATAAAATACAAAAGAGACTGGCTCTAGATGGGAGAACTTTGAATGTAACAACAGTGACTTGTCGAGAACAGTGAGGAAACTCTTTGGAACCCTCCTGAGAGTTGGAGTTGAGGAGGAGAATAGGAGTCTCCCTGGTTCCTTCAAGGTGTCTACTTGTACAACTCAAAGTGTAAATATGTCATTTAAAAATGCCAATAAGGGGGCTGTGTGTGGTGATGCACCTGGTTGAACGCATGCATTGTTATGGGCAAGGTTCAAGGCCCCACTCCCCACCTGCAGACTGGATGCTTCACGAGAGGTGATGTAGGTCTGCAGATAGGTGTGTGTGTGTGTGTGTGTGTGTGTGTGTGTGTGTGTGTGTGTGTGTGTGTGTGTGTGTGTCCTCCTCTACCTCCCCCTGACACTTTTCAATTTCTCTCTGTCCTGAGGCAGACTGGGAGTATGGATCGACCTGTCAATGCCCATGTTCATCGGGGAAGCAATTACAGAAGCCAGACCTCCCACCTTCTGCATCCCGCAAAGACCTTGGGTCCATACTCCCAAAGGGTTAAAGAATAGGAAATCTGGGAGTTGGGCGGTGGCACAGTGGGTAAAGCGCACGTGGCACAAAGCTCAAGGACCAGAGTAAGGATCCCAGTTCAAGCCCCCGGCTCCCCACTTGCAGGGGAGTCACTTCACAAGCGGTGAAGCAGGTCTGCAGGTGTCTGTCTTTCTCTCCCCCTCTCTGTCTTCCCCTCCTCTCTCCATTTCTCTCTGTCCTATCCAACAATGACGACAACAACAATAATAGCTACAATAATAAAATAACAAGGGCAACAAAAGGAAATAAATATTTTTTAAAAATATATATAGGAAAGCTATCGGGGGAAAGGAATGGGATACGGAGTTCTGGTGGTGGGAATTGTGTGGAGTTGTACCCCTCTTATCCTATGGTTTTTGTCAATGTTCCCTTTTTATAAATAAATTAAAATTAAAAAAAATAAGAAACCCTTGATCAAGAATTCCCTATAAAGACAGAAACAGGTTGGGGCTATGGATCATCCTGTCAATGCCCAGGTCCAAAGGAAAAGTAATTACAGAAGCCAGATCTCCCATCTTCTGCACCCCATAAAGATTTCTGGTTCATAATCCCAGAAGGATAATGAATAGGGAAGTTTCCAATGGAGGGGGTGGGACACAGAACTCTGGTGGTGGGAATTGTATGGAATTGTACCCATCTTATGCCACAACCTTGTCAACCATTATTAAATCACTAATAAAAAATCATTTTAAAAAGAATTTCCTATGGTTCCCCAAAGTTTACCGTCATCCTTAAGAAACTACTAAGACAAAACAAAACCAGGACTGGCTATGGAAAAAAAAATTCTGTCCTATCAAATAAAATAAAGTGGGGGGATGGCTGCTGGGAGTAGTTGATTTGTAGTGCTGGCACTATGCCCCAGCAATAACCCTCATGATAATTAAAAATATATAATAATAATAATAATGCCAATAAGTTGATTAAAAATTAATAGTAGTGAGTTAGTAAGGTAAAAGCTGCCTCTCCAGCCCTTAATATTCTACTTCCCAGCATAAAACAGTGCTTTCAGTTTGATGGTTATCTTTTCTACCAGAAGTAAGGTTTCTACAAATGTACAATGATTCTCACGGACCACAAATTATATTGAATAAATGTTCTGAATTAAGCTTTTGATATTTGTGTGCCATTTTAACACTGGGCTCAAGGAAAGCGATCATATTGATAAGTGAGGATTTATTATGTGCTAGGAGTTGGGCATTTACAAAAGGCAAGTTACTGGGGTTTGATCTATAGCTTAACAGAGTTTGTAGTTAAGTGGCTTCTCTGTTCCTCTGACCAGGAAAAAGAAGCATCCTACTGAAAAGTAGGAATTTGAGGGTGTAGTCTCTTCAAGCAAATTTCACTTCTTCACAGTGATTCCCGGAAACTACTTTCTGGTCTACACGCCAAGGTAATCCATTTGAATCCTTGAATCTGTTTGCCTTCTTACAACTTATGATGAAATGATATTGTATTTACAAAGTTTTCATCCTAGGCACAGGACAATCAAATCAAGAAAAACTGGTTCTTGCCAGTCTTCTGGCATAGGTACCTTGGAGCAATAGGACTGGTGTTAACTACATATGGAATTCACTCAGCCAACCTAAACACCACTTCTCACCAAACTGCATGAAACTTGAGCAGCCTGAGATGAAATTCCCCCATACAAGAGTAATGCATGCTCCGATAACTGGCCATTCACACTTTATTTCTTTATATAAAATCATCGGTTTGATTGCTTGCAAAACCACACCTTAAAAAGGTTATGTCACAGGGGAAGTTTTAAGGTGTGTACTCCACTTTGTGGGTTGAGTGCTGTTGAGTAATGCCTTTGTTCATGATTAGCCAGGCTTGAAGAGTGACAAGACTGAGAAGAGAAAGGTGTCATGCTTCCCAAAACTGTCTCATTTGGAGAACCACCTGAGAGTTTCCAGCCTCTTCCTTTTGACATATGGTTGATTTGATTTAGGGAGTATCTTGGCACTGCTCCATTGAACAACCTTCTCAGATGACTATTTTTTAATGCTTTTTTAAATATATGTACGTATATATTTTTGTCTCCAGGGTTATCACTGGGGCTCAGTGCCGGCACTACTAATCCACTGCCCCAGTGGCCATTTTTTTCCTATTTTATTCGATAGAACAGACAGGAATTGAGAGGAGGGAAGGGGAGACAACACAATAGTGATGCAAAGAAATTGAGATGAGAGGGGAAGATAGAAAGAAAGAAAGAGGGAGGGCCTGGCGGTAGCTCACTGTGTTAAGAGCACATAGTGTGAAGCTATGGACCCACAGAAGGATCGTGGTTTGAGCCCCCAGCTCCCCACCTGCGAGGGATGGGGTCACTTCACAAGTGGTGAAGCAAGTCTGCAGGTGTCTTTCTCTCCCTCTCTCTATTTTCCCCTCCTCTCAATTTCTCTCTGTCCTATCCAATAACAACAAAAAATGGAAATGGCCTCCAGGAGCAGTGGATTCGTCCAAGCCCGATAACCCTGGAGGCATGTGTGAGAGAGAGAAAGAAAGAGAGAGGGAGGGAGGGAGACCTGCTTCACTGCTTGTGAAGCGACCCCCCTGCAGGTGGGGAGCCGGGACTCGAATCAGGATCCCTATGCAGGTCCTTGCGCTTGTTTTAAAAAGAAAAGAAAAGAAAAGAAAACACATTAGCTGGGATCTGCTCAGAAAGATGTAACTAATAAAAAAAATAATGGTGTTTCATGAGGAAAGAAAGTTTGACTGACAAGCTGAATCAATTACTCACAGACTTTTTCTGGAAGCATCAATTCTCCTGTAGTAGATAGCAGAAGTACTTCATGCGTGCTTCATATTTTGTCCCTAGGAATATTTTTAAAGTATGCTCAAGGGTCAAGATATATAAAATTAATATTAGCTACATTTTTGTTTCCAGAACACTATTCAGCTCTGGCTTATGGTGGTGCCAGGGACTGAACCGAGGACCTCAGAGCCTCAGGCATGGACGTCTTGCGTAACTGCTATACTAGGTCCTGCTTTTTGCTACTTCATCAAAACCATTCTCAAATTATACAGGCTTTCTTATTGTGATTGTGTGGTGGTAACGAAAATGATACTGAGACTGGGTGGTGATACACCTGGTTGAGTGCACATGTCACAATGCACAAGGACCCAGGTTTGAGCCCCCTGTCCCCACTTGCAGAGGGAAAGCTTTGCAAGTGGTGAAGCAGTATTGCAGGTGTCTCTGTCTCTCTCACTCTCTATCACTCCCTTCTGTCTCAACTTCTCTCTGCTTCTATCCAATAAGTAAAGATAGATAATACCAAAATATATTTTTTTTAAAAGATGACTAGTCATACATTAGAAAGGACAGTACCCATGAATGTTGAAGAGGATGGGGGAGAGGGAGGAACACTTCTGCACTGCTGGAGGGAATGTAAGTTCATCCAGTCCTTATGGAAAACAGTCTGGAGATTTCCCAGAACATTAGAAATGGACCTACCCTTGGGCCCAACAATTTCTCTCCTGGGGAGTCTAGCAAAAGGAAATAAAAACATGTATCAGAAGAGATCTGTGTACACCAATGTTCATAACAGCACAATTTATTATAGCCAAAACTTGGAAACAACCCAGATGTCCAACGACAGATGAGTAGCTTAAAAAAAAAAGTTATGGTATATTTACAGAATAAAATACTACTAAGCTGTTAAAAATGATGAAGTCATCTCCTTTGTCTCATTTTGGATGGAACATGAAGACGTCGTGTTAAGTGAAATAAGCCAAAAAGTGAAGGACAAATACCAAGTGATCTCACCTATAGCTGGAATTTACGAAATAAGGACAGAGAGGAAAAACACAAAGTGAAACGTGGACTGGGTGGGGTGTACTGCACCAAATCAAAGAATTCTGGGTCCTGCAGGAGCAAAGCATCCAGTCCCGTCAGCGGCCTCCAGGCCGCATCAGAGCAGCCTCGCCCTCGCCAACTTGTTCTTATAATGAAGGTAGTTCCCCGGCTGGTGGGTGCAAGAGTGGTTTGTACTATATGCAAGTCTGTCATTAGTGAAACAAAGATTTAATAAAGATTTTAAATACATTAAAAAAAAGAATTCTGAGGAAGAAGGGGGTGGGAGGGAGTCAAAAGAACCTTGGGGTTCTGTGGCATGATGATGGAAAAGGGCCTAAGTTGTGGTGAGAGTGTTCTGCAAAGAACTTTCTTGGGGAGATGAAAAATTATAGGGACCGAGTGGTGGTGTACCTGACTGAGCACACGTTACAAAGCATAAGGACCCAGGTTTGAGCCCTCTGGTCCCCACCTGCAGGGGTAAAGCTTTACGAGTGATGAAGTAGTATTTTAGGTGTCTCTGTCTCTCTCCCCTTTCCCTCTTGGTTTCTGACTGTATCTAGCCAGTAAATAAAGATAATAAGGAGTTTGGCGGTAGCACTGCGGGTTAAGCGCACATGGCGCGAAGTGCAAGGACCAGTGTAAGGATCCCAGTTCGAGCCCCCAGTTCCCCAATACAGGGAAGTCGCTTTACGAGCAGTGAAGCAGGTCTGTAGGTGTCTATCTTTCTCTCCCCCTCTCTGCCTTCCCCATCTCTCTCCAATTCTCTGTCTCCTATCCAACAACAATGACATCAATAACAACAACAAAACAACAAGGGCAACAAAAGGGAATAAATAAATAAATATTTAAAAATAAATAAAGGTAATAGAAAAAATTAAAAGAAAAAACCAAGAATCTGTATCCATGTGTCAACAACTACACTGCAAACCATTAACCTCCTCCCCCCCCCCATTAAAATGATTTTTAAAATATGGCTATTAGTGGAGTTTGGTGCTAAGGCTTTGATGTGTACTAAGCCTCCAAAGAAGATAGCATTTCCTTATTGTTGTGACCCAGCAGGGCATGCTTTCTAAACATGTTGGTGCTTCTTAATGCACAAAGCCCCAGCTTTGATCCCCACCATTACCTGCGAGCACGGATAATGGAGCAGTGCTATGGTATCTCTACTTCTTTGTCTCTTTCTACCTGAAATAAAAAGAATGAGAAAAATCAACCAGGGTTCTGGAAGAAAATAAAAGGAAAAAAAATGGCAGTACCCTTGCGGCCTTCTTGAAAGGGTTCCGAGGACCACACTCTGGGAACTGCTGACTTCAAAGAGCAGAAAGCAGCCGCAGAAGAGCTTGGTGAGACAAGTTTGACCTTCCTTCACACCTATGTCTGCTCTTTGTCATCTTGATTAAGCCTCACAGCAACACTCACTAAGTAAATATTCTTAGTCCTATTTTGTAAATAAGTAAATGGGGACTCAGAAAGGCTCAGTGCTCTTTCTATAATAGGTTAAGTGGAGACCAGGGTTCAGTGATACAAACTCAGATCTTCCTGCTTTTGAGCTTGTTCTGTTGCCACTACTCCAACTCATTTTCCTTCTATCGAGTCTTCTGGGATTTAAACAACAGCAACTAAGATGTAATGAGCATTCAAGATACTCTAAAACCTGTTTTCAGAACTTCCAATGTGTTAGCTTATTCTGTTCTCCCAACCGTGCTCTTATCAGCACTAATGTAGACAGCAGGAAATGGGCACAGGGAGGTTACTCAGCTTTCCCAAGGACAGCTAGTAGGACTTTAATCTAAGACAATTAAATTCAAGACTATTTTACTGAAATATCCCCTAGTGAGAAACCGAAAATATTAACAAAATGCTGTGTGTGTGTGCATACTTGTAATTATTATTTGAATAAAGGCACTACCTAAGGAGTTGAAACAAAAACTTTCGCCTGTTTGCATATAAAAAAGATCATGTGATCAGCATGTCTTCTTTTGTTTCGTTTCCTCAAGGAGAGGCAGAATCTTATATTGTGGAAATTGGGGCAAGAACTGATTCACATGAACCACTAAAAATAACCTCCTGGAAGAAGCATAGTTGACTTTAATTACCATTTAGACTTCTGAGCTCAGGAAGTGGTGGCCAAGTCTGCAGATGGGCCAGTGCTGTGGCCTGTGTCACACTGAGTATACGACATACGCCCTGCAAAGAGCCCACCTGCTCCTGGAGAAGGCCAGGGCATGGGAGCCACCGGGGCCCCACTGGAGAAGCTTTTCCTTTGCCATGTACTGCTGCAAGAATTCATGGTGTTGGAGGACGTTTCTTTTCTCTATAAACGGTGGGGTTGGTCTAGTGACTCAAGCCTCTAGTGAAATAGGTGTAAATATTAGCTTCCAAGAAAAGAGCTCTTTTTCCCAAGTGATCTTCCATTTCTCCAGTCTAGGACAGGTTCTTCATCTGAAAAGGTTGTTATCCCTTCTTGTCCATGAAATTACATTTTAAGGGGAGTCAGGCGGTAGGGCAGCGGGTTAAACTCATGTGGTACAAAGCGCAAAGACCAGCGTACGGATCCTGGTTCGAGTCCGCGGCTCCCCACCTGCAGGGAGTCACTTCACAGGCGGTGAAGCAGGTCTGCAGGTGTCTATCTTTCTCTCCCCTTCTCTGTCTTCCCTCCTGTCTCCATTTCTCTCTGTCCTGTCTAACAACAATGACATCAATAACAACAACAATGATAACTACAACAATAAAACAACAAGGACAACAAAAGGGAAAAAATAAATATATATATTTTAAAAGATTTATAAAAAAAGAAAATATGTTTTAAAAAATGCAAACAGTGTCCCTCTCCCCCTTTGTCCTTCCATGTGCTCAAAGAAACTTCTTCCCTCTAGAAGCTGGAGTCCCTCCCCTGCTTCCTTCTGCCCTCCAGGACAGTCTCTATCTCCTTGCTAGAACGCCAGCTTTTCTGGCTTCCCATACAGGCCTTGCATTTGCCTTCTTGCCTCTCTCAACTCAAAACAGTGTGGAGGGTGTCTGCCGGAAGAGAAAGAGCTCCAGGGGCAGGAACAGCCTCTCTCGGTGGGAAAATAAGGGAAAGAAAACCCCTTAGAAGTAAGAACTCTATTCTTTGAAGCTCTCGCTGCTCTTGTTTCTGTCTCTTTTATTGGCTTTCACCCCCCCCCCATATCAGCTTCTAGGGATTACACATCTAAGCTCCTCAATACCAGTGACAAAGGAGACACCAGGAACTTTTCTTCTCCACAGGAACCTTCCCTGTTCCAGGCAAACTGACTTTGTAGTGCCCCCAGCCTTTCAGCTTCAGACAAAATGTGAGTTTCAGACAAAACGAGAGTAGCCTCCCCATTGAAATTTTTACTCCCTGAGCCTAGAATTCCAGGACTCGCCCAGAGGGACTCAGCCTAGTACGTGGAGCTAGAAAGTTCTACTCTCCCACTTAGAGCTCTTCAAGGCATGAGGGACTTCAGAAGACATCTCCCTAGAAGCACTGCTATGCCTACTGATTCAACTCTATAGTTCTCTTAACAGACTCCTCCTCCATTCTGCTTTCATTATCCTTTTCTTTTTTCTGCCCTAGCCTGAAGATATGACCACATTTCTATCCACTCATTTATCAGATAGATAAAAGTACTAGTGTGGTCTGGGAGGTGGCACAGTCGATAAAGCACAGAACTCTCAAGCATGAGGTCCCAAGTTCAGTCCCTGGCAGCACATGTACCAGAGTGATGTCTGGTTCTTTCTCTCTCTCCTCCTATCTTTCTCATTAATAAATAAATAAAATATTATTTTAAAGTACTAGTTAAATAAAAGCACGGAAAACCCAAAAATGGGGGCCAGGTGGTGGCGCACCTGGTTGAGCACACATGTTACAATGCGCAGGAACCCAGGTTCAAGCCCCTGGTCCCCACCTGCAGGGGGAAAGCTTTGCAAGTGGTGAAGCAGGGCTGCAGGTGTCTCTCTGTCTCTCTCCCTCTCTATCACCCCCTTCCCTCTAGATTTCTGACTGTCTCTATTCAATAAATATAGTAAAGACTTCCTTCCAAAAAAAAAAAGAAAAGAAAACCCAAAAATGTTTTATATTTGATTTAGAGGGATTATGTAAGTGAAAATATTTCAGGCCTCATGGAAAATATAATCAAAACAATATAAATTTATATACAACAGTCTTTAAAATATTTTAATACTTTTATTTATTTATTATTGGATAGAGACAGAGAGAAATTGAGAGAGGAGGCGAGATAGGGAGGGAAAGAGACAGACACCTGCAGCCCTGCTTCACCACTTGTGAAACTTCCTCTTGCAGGTGGGAACAAGAGGCTTGAACCTGGGTCCTTGCACACAGTTAGTGTATGCACTTAACCAGGTGCGCCACCACCTGGCCCCTTTACAAATTTTTAAAGACTATTTTTAATGGAATTAAATGAGAACTGGAGCACCACTCCAGCAAACACGGGGCATAACACAGGCAAGTTATTTCACTGTGCTCTACCAGTGAAATAACTCTCCCAGGCCACTTAAAATGGACTAATTTTAATAGGCTGAATTTCTCTAAAAGTAAAAAAGAAAGTACCCAGCTTTTATAAAGGAGTTCAGTTCAGGACTGGGGACATAACTTGATATTAGAGCACAGGATTTGCGTGCCTCGGGCCTCAGAGCTCCCAGGTTCAATCCCCCACACCCCAGTAAGCCAAGAGCTGAGTGCTTCTCAGTCCCTCCGCTCTCCTCCCTTCCCATATGTGTGTCTCTTATAAAAATAAATAAATGTATCTTTTCTCTTTTAAATATTTTTTCTTCTCTTTCTATTGTTTTACTTGACAGGACAGAGAGAAATTGAGAGTAGGGGAAAAGAGAGAGGGAGGGAGAAAGATAGACACCTATAAACCTGCTTCACCAATCATGAAGTGTCCTTCCTGCAGGTGGGAACTGGGGGCTTGAACACAGATCCTTGCGCATGGTAGTATGTGCACTTTACCAGGTACACCACTGCCCAGTCCGTGTGTGTGTGTTCTTTTTGTTTTTTGTTTTTAATTTTTTGATATTTATTTATTTATTTTTCCCTTTTGTTGCCCTTGTTGTTTAACATTGTTGTGGTTATTGATGTTGTTGGAGAGGATGAAGAGAAATAGAGAGAAGAGGGGACGACAGAGAGGGAGAGAGAAAGACAGACACCTGCAGACCTGCTTCACCGCCTGTGAAGTGACTCCCCTGCAGGTGGGGAGCCAGGGGCTCGAACCGGGATCCTTACGCATTGCGCCACGTGCGCTTAACCCGCTGCGCTACCACCCAACTCCCATGTGTGTTCTTTTTAATGAGAGAGATACAGACAAACACAGAGAACAGAGCACTGCTCAGCTATGGCTTATGGTGGTGCTGGGGATTGAACATGGGACCTCAGAGCCTCAGGCATGAGAATCTTTTACATAGCCATTATGCTGTTGCCCCAACCCAAATCCATTTTTCAATTTTAACAAACCATCATCTCTCATAGAGTGTGAAGAAGCCCAGTTCCCATAGAAGCAGACAGCAGCAATGAATGCTACAAGACTTCCCACCCCTGGGCAAGGACAGAGGATCCACTGAAGGCAGAAACTGGGCTGCAACACTCAGGAAACTGAAGGAGGAGTCTTAACTGGGAGAGAGGGAAGGTTGAGGCCATCCTAACTTCTGTCCCAGCCATGATAAACAAGTGACCTCTGGTTCATAGATATAGTACAGGCTCTGGGGATGGCTACAAGCATGTCCTGTGAATCATAAAATGGGAGTTGCAGCTAGGAGGACAGATAGATCCCCATTCTACAAAGTAGAACACAAGATGGGGTCTTCCAAATTGCCATTGTTCCTCCTCATCCTCCTCCAGTCACCAACCCCAGATACTCTCATTCTCCCAGCAGGCTCTGCTCCCAGCCAGAGCAGAGCAGCCCTCACAGGCCCTGCCCCAGCCTCTGCCCAGTTCCCCACCACGTGCTCCACCCATCCTGTTCTTTCCTAATCTCTCTTCTCTGTGCCTCCTGCTAAATAGCATGCTAAATAGCAGGTCTCAGCTTCTCCCTGTTTATCTTCATAGTTTTATTTTAAAAAAATCAATAAGCCAGGGCAGGGGAGATAGCATAACAGTTATGCAAAAGGACTGTCATGCCTGGGGCTCTGAAGTCCCAGGTTCAATAACCAGAACTGAGCAGTTCTCTAGTCAAATAAGAAAAAAGAGGAGTAGTAGAACATAGTGCCTAGTAGATATCAGTTGGAGAGAGAGAGAGGTAGGGAGAGTGGTGGAGGGAGAAAGAACAAGATGCTGAATAATGCTCAGGGTGTGCTACATGCCATGTGAGGAAAAAAATGTATCTAGCTCTGGGCGCTGGGTGGTAACACAGCGGGTTAAGCGCACATGGCGCAAAGCGCAAGGACCGGCGTAAGGATCCTGGTTCAAGCCCTCAGCTCCCTACCTGCAGGGGAGTCACTTCACAAGTGGTGAAGCAGATCTGCAGGTGTCTATCTTTCTCTCGCCCTCTCTGTCTTCCCCTCTTCTCTTGATTTCTCTGACCTATCCAACAACAATGACAGCAATAACAATAACATCAACAACAGAAATAAACAACAAGGGCAACAAAAGGGAAAAAATAGCCTCCAGGAGCAGTGGATTTGTAGTGCAGGCACCAGTGCAGATAGTGCAGGCACTGAGCCCCAGCGATAACCCTGGGACAAAAAAAAATGTATCTAGTTCTAAATACGAATACATGAGTTATCACTATGAAGATATGGAAGAACCTGTATACTCTTTGCTTTTAAAGATTTCTTTTTTTTTTTTAGTCATTTTGCTTTATTTGTTTATTATTGGATAGGCACAGAGATAACTTGAAAGGGGAGGAGGAGATAGAGAAGGAGAGAGACAGAGAGACACCTGCAGCACTGCTTTACCACTCGTGAAGCTTTCCCCCTGCAAGTGGGGACCAGAGGCTTGAACCCAGGTCCTTGCACACTATAGTGTGTGCACTTAACCAGGTACACCACCACCTGGCCCTCGGTATTTATTTATGGTTGGGGGTAAGAGGGACAGCAGACAGAACTGTCGTACTACTCGGGCATATGCAATGCCAGGGATCGAACTCAGTACCTTGTACTTGCAAGTCTGGTGCTCTAGTCACTGTGAACCTCCTAGGCCACAAGTATTACTTTCCACAAAAGAAAGAAAATAAATATTATAAAAGTAAGAGTGCAGTGTATGGAAAAAGTTATTTCCCATTCAATTATGTTAAAAATGAAATTACTAAAAAGTTTTTATCTAATAATAAAGATAGCCACTAAAATGTGATGGTGGCTGTCTCTGTTGATTTGTGAGTAATTTTAGTTGGCATCATTTTTAACAGAAATGGCATTGTCTTTTTGTTTGTTTTTGCATTGTCTTTATGATGTTGTGTAAGTTGCAGATGCGCATCACTGAAACTCAATATGAGGGGGCAGCAACATAACTCAATTGAGTTTTAAAACTTTTTATAGAGAGAAATGGAGAAGGAATGATAGAAAGGGAGAGACTTGAAGTGCTGCTTCTCTTCTCATTAAGCTCCGCCCCTGCAGGTGAAGACTTCGTGCTTGAACCTAGGTCCTTGGCATGGTAACACGTCTGCTCTACCAGGTATACCACTGCCTGGCCCCAAGATAGCTTACTTGGATAGTGCACTTACTTTTCTATGCACATGACTCATGTTTGAGCCCCCACCCAACCCCTGCCCCAGAATGAAGGAAGTTTCAGTGTTGTGGTGCTCCCCCCCCGTGTGTGTGTGTGTGTGTGTGTGTGTGTGTGTTCCTAAAAAAGTCAGCCTGAAGCAATGAAACTTCAGTGACAGAAAAAAAAAGGAAGAAGGAAAGAAAGAAAAAAAGAAAGAGAAAGAAAGGAAGGGAGGGAGGGAACAGAAGTCAACATGGGTGTGTACTACATGTCCTGTTTTTTCTGTTTGTTTTGTTTTGTTTTCCCTTAGTTTAGCTCATCTGTTTACTCTATACACCACATATGACTAAAATCAGACAGTTTGTCTTTCTCTGGTTCTTCCCACTAAACATTATGACCTGTAGGACCATCCATGTTACTGCAAATGGTGGGACTGCATGACGTTATAGCTGAAAAATATTCCATCGTGTGTGCAAACCAGGTCTTCTTCACCTCTTCATAAGTAGATGGGCTCCTAAGTTGCTCCCAGTCCTGGACCACTGTAAACAACGTTGCAGTAGACGTGGGACTGCACGGATCTCTCCAGATGAGGAACCCCAGGAGCAGGGGGAGAGCAAGAGAAGGCGCCTGCACCACACGCATTTCCGTTTGTATCTAAGAACCGTGTGTCTTGAAGCTAGGGTTGCATATGTTCTCAGTCTACTTGAGAAACACACACACACACACACACACACACACACACATACACACACACAGATATATATAATTTATTTTAGTGAAAGAGAAACCAGAGCACTGCTCAGCTCTGGTTTATAATTCTTCTTCTTCTAGCGTTTGCCCTTCTTCCGTAGCCAGTCAACAGCGTCAGGTTGAGCCTGATGTAAAGTTTTGAGACCTCCTTTGAATCTAGAGAGGTGGCAGTCGTTGACTGTGTGGGTCATAGTTTATAATGGTGCTGAGGATTGAACTTGGCACCTCAGAGCCTCAGGCATGAAAGCCTTTTTGCAGAACTATTATGCTATCTCCCCAGCCTGGGACCTTGTTTTTACTATAAGACAAATACATACCTACACAGTGCTGTTGTGTGTTGCTCCAGACATCCTCAGACACATGGGAGCCAAGAGATCCCATGACCTGAAAGCTCCTTCCTCAGAGTAGTCTTAACTCATGACTAATGAGGACAGCCCTCCTCAAGAGCTGTGATGACTCAGCGCTTGCAGCCCATCACGCAAAAAGAATGAAGTTCCCTTTCTGGAACTGTGCCTCCTCCCCACGCTTGTGCCATCTGAACACCTTGGCCTTGAGGGCAATGATCCAGCAGACGCCTTCTCTGTCTCCTGAAATAACTCTGTGTGCCTCCCGCAAGCCGTCCTGTCTTTATACTGTTCCTTCCTTATCTGTCTGGACATGCAACCATGCGCATCACACGAATCACTAGACTGTACTCTCCACGGGTGCGGGAGCGAGCCCCACCCCCACCTGCCCCATCAGGCACCGCCCATGTCTGACTTCCCAGTTGCCAGCTGCCAAGGGTAAGTCATAGAGTGTGTGAAGGCAGACTATCATGGGCATTTACTTATTATTGGGTAGAGACAGAAATCGAGAGGGGATATAGACAGGGAGAGAGAGACAGAGAGACACCTGAAGCCCTGCTTCACCGTTCATAAAACTTTCCCCTGCAGGTGGGTACCAGGCGCTTGCACCAGGGTCCCTGCGCACTGTAGTGTGTGCGCTTAACTAAGTGCACCACCTGGCCCAGCCAGAAGTCTCGACGAAGGTCTGACAGGGGAATGAGTATTAGGGGTCAGCATGAGGAAGGCAAATGCAAACTCCAAGCGGAAATCCCTGAAAGAATATTGCAAGGTAGAGGGCTAGGTGGTGATGTCCCTTGTAGGCTGTACGTGTTACCATGAACAAGGACCTGGGTTCAAGCCCCTGGTTCCCACCTTTGGGGAGAAGCTTCTCTAGTGGTAAAGCAGTTCTGCAGGTGTCTTTCTCTATCTCCCTTTCTCATTTGATTTTGTCTCTAATAAATAAATAAATAAGTAATTGGGCAGTAGCGCAGCGGGTTAAGCACAGGTAGTGGAAAGCGCAAGGATGGTACAAGGATTCTGGAGTGAGCCCCCAGCTCCCCACCTGCAGGGGAGTCGCTTCACAGGCGGTGAAGCAGGTCTGCAGGTGTCTGTCTTTCTCTCCTCCCTCTGCCTTCCCCTCCTCTCTCCATTTCTCTCTGTCCTATCCAACAACGACGGCAACAATAATAACTACAACAATAAAACAACAAGGGCAACAAAAGGGAATAAATAAATAAATATTAAATAAATAAATAATCAAAAAACTTACAGAATTTTCCCAGGAGAGAGAGCAGCCTAGGTGAAGGAGATTGAACATGAATACACATTGAGGAGGGACTACTAATGCCCCAGCAAGAGCCCAGAGGCTCGAGATTGTTAGGGGCTGAGGGTGAATTGTACAGAAGAAGAGCCAGCAGAGCAGAGCAGGGCAGGGCTTCCCCATTGGGAAGGCCCTGGCACGCCTAGTGGAGAGGGGGCCCGAGCCTTTGCCTGAGCTGGGATTCAGCCTTACCAGGGGTGGCAAGTTCCAGTAGATATGGTGGAGGGGCATTTGGTGCTTTGGTGGTGGGTAGGGTGAAACGTATTTTTGAGGTGTAAACTTGTACTTCTAAGACATATTTAGTCTTGTTAACTAGTGCTACCTCAGTTTCATTCTTAGCAACTCTTTATTTATTTTCATTGAATAGAAACAGAGAAATTGACAAAAAAATAAATAAAAAGGGAGGGGAGATAGCAAGGGAGAGAAAAAGGGAGACATCTGCAGCCCTGCTTTACTTCCTTCCTTCAGGTGGAAACTGAGGGCTTGAACCAGGGGCCTAGTGTATTGTAATTTGTACACTCTACCTGGTGTGCTACCACCCAAAATAATGACTTCATGAAAAAATTATCCCATTCATTAATGGGATAGCCATTACTGTGTATACTGTATAGTCAAGGGGTGGGCATCAGCCATATCATAAACTTTGCCAGGAATCTTTCTTGACTCTGTATATCCAATTTGGATGTCAGGAATGACAACAAATAATTGTACTGATAGATTCCCTAGGATCAGGGATTATCTGCTAGGTATTATATTGAAGTCAGACTCTAAATCAGTAATAACAAGTATGGTAAATGCAAAAGAAAAATGTGTACATATACCACAACTTCCTTAACTACTCCTCTGTTGCTGGGCACTTGCGTTGTTTCCAGATTTGGGTTATTACAAAATAGCACTACCACAAGCATAAGTATGTGTAGATCTTGTCACATCAGTGTTTTTGTGTCCTTTGGATAGATGCATAGGAGAGGAATTGGCAGGTCATATGATAGGTCCATTTTTAATGTTTTCAGTAACCTTCAAACTGGATTCCACAGGGGCTGAACCAGTTTACATTCCCACCAACAGTGTAGCAGTTTCCTTTCTCTACACATCCTTGCAAGCATTTGCTGGTTTTGTTCTTTCTGATGTATGACATCCTCACAGGTGTGAGGTAGTATCGCATTGTTGTCTTCAGTTGCAGTTATCTGATAACAAGTGATTTTGAGCATTCATTTTTTCACATGTCTGTTGGCCATCTGAATGTCTTCTTTAGTGAAGTCTTTTTTTTTTCTTTCAGAGTTATTGCTGGGGCTCAGTGCCTACACTATTAATCCACTGCTCCCAGTGGCCATTTTTCCCCAGTGGTTAGGACAGAGAGAAGTTGAGAGAGATGGGGAAGATAGAGTGGGGAAGAGAAAGAGACACCTGTAGACGTGCTATACTGCTTGTGAAGCGACACCCCTGCAGGTGGGGAGCTGGAGGCTCAAAATTGGATCCTTGCACAGGTCCTTGGCTTGTACTATGTACGTTTAACCATGTGCGCCACCACCCAGTTCCCTCTTTAGTGAAGTCTGTTCTGTTCTTCTCTCCATTTCTTAATAGAGTTGTTCTGTTACTGTTATTGTTGCTGAATGTCGGGCTGGCTTCACAATTCCCCAACATCTCCCTCTTACTTTATGGCCATATATAACTGGGTCAATGTCTGTAAAAGGCTTCATCCCAGGGGAAATCCCCATGCATATCTTCCTTCTGACTGTTCCTGCTGGCTCAATGGGGAATGTCGGCCACCGGACCAACAGCTGAACTTTGTAAATTCTTTTGATTAGTAGTCAAGAGAATTTTGTCTGATATATGACATGGCAAGATCTTTTCCCATTCCATAGGGTGTCTCTGTTTTGGTGATGACCGATTTTGCTGTGCATAAGTTTTTCAATTTGATGGAGTCCTAGTGTTTTTTTTTTAATGAGATAGAGAGGCAGAGTCAGAGAGAGAGAGCCTGGGTGGTGGCACACCTGGTTGAGCACGCGTGTCGCAATGTGTAAGGACAAGGGTTCGATCCCCTAGACCCCACCTGCAGGGGGAAAGCTTTGCAAGTGGCGAAGGAGTGTTGCAGGTGTCTCTCTGTCTCTCTCCCATCTCTACCACCCCCTTCCCTCTCAATTTCTGGCTGTCTCTATCCAATAAATAAATAAATATGTTTTTAAAAGAGAGAGATAGAGAGATACCACAGCACCAAAGCTTCTTTCCATGAGATAGGGGCCAGGTTCAACCTGGTTGCACACATGGCAAAGCAGCACACTAACTGAGCGATTTTAGTGGCCTAGCCCAGTGGTTTGTTTTTTCTTTTGTTTTCTTTGCTGTTGAATTTCAGTCTCCAGTGAAATTCCCAAAGCAGTATCGTGCAGTGTTCTACCCGTGTTTTCTTCGATGTATTTTATAGTTTCTGATCTAACATCTACACATTTGATCCATCTGAAGTTTACTTTTGTGCATGGTAACATGTGGTGGTCCCGTTTCATTCTTTTTGTTTGTTTGTTTCATTCTTTAAGAGACTTTCCTTTCTCCATTTAATGTTTTGGGTCTCTTGGTTATAGACTAACTGTCTATAAATGTGAGAGCTTATTTCTGGGATCTCAATCCTATCCCATTGATCTGAGTGTCTATTGTTGCTACAACATGGTTGTAATATGGAGTATGTTGAGCAAAATAAGTCAGAAGCAGAAGGATGAATATTGCATGATCTCACTCATAAATGGAATATTAAAAAAGGACAATAGAAAGTGAATCCTCAGTGTTCTATAGTCTAATGCAGCAGATTTGGGGAGTCAGAAGGAGGAATAGAAGAGAACTAAGGGGGGGGAGGCTGAGAACCTAAGTCCCTGTGGTAAAACAGGTTGATGGTTTGGTAGTGGGGAGGGTGAAACATAGTGACACTGATCTTGGGATCATATGGAAAGCTACCTTTGTGACAACAATTCTGTAAATCAACATTCCCTCTATGGGGTTAGGAGGGGAAAAATCAAAGTATGTTAAAGGTAAGAAAAGAAGAAATACAACTGATGTGAAAGTGGACAATAAGAAGGTACCTGGCATAATCTAGATTAGACATAGGACCCCCCCCCCAAAAAAAAAAAAGGACATTTCAACTGAGACTGCAGTGAGAAGCAACTTGGCTAGGATTTGGAAGGAACAAAATCAAGCAAAAACAACTACCCTAAACAACCAGAAGGACAGAAATCACTAAAGTTAGGGCAGAAATAAATAACATTGAGAATAAGAAAACCATACAAAAGATCAACGAAAGTAAATGTTGGTTCTTCGAAAAAGTGAACAAAATCGACAAACCTTTAGCCAGACTCACAAAACAAAAAAGGGAGAAGACCCAAATAAATCGGATAGTAAATGAAAGAGGAGATATCACAACAGACACTGCAGAAATTCAACATATCATGCGAGGCTTCTATGAACAACTATATGCCACCAAGCTAGAGAACCTGGAAGAAATGGACGATTTCCTAGATACCTACCAACTTCCAAAACTAAGTAAAGAGGAAGTAGATAACATGAACAGGCCCATCACAGTTAATGAAATTGAAACAGTTATCAAAAATCTCCCCCAAAATAAAAGTCCTGGACCAGATGGTTTTACAAATGAATTCTACAAAACCTTCAAAGAAGAACTAATACCTCTACTTTTAAAAGTCTTCCGGAAGATTGAAGACACTGGAATACTCCCTGCCAGCTTCAATGAAGCCAGCATCACTTTGATACCAAAAGCAGACAGGGACACAACCAAAAAAGAAAACTACAGACCAATATCTCTGATGAACATAGATGCTAAAATATTGAACAAAATTCTAGCTAACCGGTTACAGCAGTATATTAAAAAGATTGTTCATCATGACCAAATGGGGTTTATCCCAGGCATGCAAGGTTGGTTTAATATACATAAATCAATCAATGTGATCCACCACATCAACAAAAGCAAGACCAAAAACCACATGGTCATATCAATAGATGCAGAGAAAGCCTTTGACAAAAGACAACATCCCTTTATGATCAAAACACTACAAAAAATGGGAATAGATGGAAAATTCCTGAAGACAGTGGAGTCTATATATAGCAAACCTACAGCGAACATCATATTCAATGGTGAAAACTGGAAGCATTTCCACTCAGATCAGGTACTAGACAGGGCTGCCCACTATCACCTTTACTATTCAACGTAGTGTTGGAAGTTCTTGCCATAGCAATCAGGCAGGACCAAGGAATTAAAGGGATACAGATTGGAAGAGAAGAAGTCAAACTCTCCATATTTGCAGATGACATGATAGTATACACTGAAAAACCTAAGGAATCCAGCAAGAAGCTTTTGGAAATCATCAGGAAATACAGTAAGGTGTCAGGCTACAAAATTAACATTCAAAAGTCAGTGTCATTCCTCTATGCAAACACTAAGCTAGAAGAAATTGAAATCCAGAAATCAGTTCCTTTTACTATAGCAACAAAAACAATAAAATATCTAGGAGTAAACCTAACCGAAGAAGTGAAAGACTTGTATACTGAAAATTATGAGTCACTACTTAAGGAAATTGAAAAAGACACAAAGAAGTGGAAAGATATTCCATGTTCATGGGTTGGTAGAATTAACATCATCAAAATGAATATACTACCCAAAGCCATATACAAATTTAATGCTATCCCCATCAAGATCCCAAGCACATTTTTAGGAGAATAGAAAAAATGCTACAAATGTTTATCTGGAACCAGAAAAGACCTAGAATTGAAAAAACAATCTTGAGAAAAAAGAGCAGAACCGGAGGCATCACACTCCCAGATCTCAAATTGTACTATAGGGTCATTGTCATCAAAACTGCTTGGTACTGGAACATGAATAGACACACTGACCAGTGGAATAGGATTGAGAGCCCAGAAGTGAGCCCCACACCTATGGACATCTAATCTTTGACAAAGGGGGCTCAGACTATTAAATAGGGAAAGCAGAGTCTCTTCAACAAATGGTGTTGGAAACAATGGGTTGAAACATGCAGAAGAATGAAACTGAACCACTGTATTTCACCAAATACAAAAGTAAATTCCAAGTGGATCAAGGACTTGGATGTTAGACCACAAACTATCAGATACTTAGAAGAAAATATTGGCAGAACTCTTTTCCGCATAAATTTTAAAGACATCTTCAATGAAACGACTCCAATTACAAAGAAGACTAAGGCAAGTATAAACCTATGGGACTACATCAAATTAAAAAGCTTCTGTACAGCAAAAGAAACCACTACGCAAACCAAGAGACCCCTCACAGAATGGGAGAAGATCTTTACATGCCATACATCAGACAAGAGTTTAATAACTAACATATATAAAGAGCTTGCCAAACTCAACAACACGACAACAAATAACCCCATCCAAAAATGAGGGGAGGACATGGACAGAATATTCACCACAGAAGAGATCCAAAAGCCCGAGAAACACATGAAAAAAATGCTCCAAGTCTCTGATTGTCAGAGAAATGCAAATAAAGACAACAATGAGATACCACTTCACTCCTGTGAGAATGTCATACATCAGAAAAGGTAACAGCAGCAAATGCTGGAGAGGGTGTGGGGTCAAAGGAACCCTCCTACACTGCTGGTGGGAATGTCAATTGGTCCAGCCTCTGTGGAGAACAGTCTGGAGAACTCTCAGAAGGCTAGAAATGGACCTTCCCTACGATCCTGCGATTCCTCTCCTGGGGATATATCCTAAGGAACCCAACATATCCATCCAAAAAGATCTGTGTACAGATATGTTCTTGGCAGCACAATTTGTAATAACCAAAAGCTGGAAGCAACCCAGGTGTCCAACAACAGATGAGTGGCTGAGCAAGTTGTGGTATATATACACAATGCAATATTACTCAGCTGTAAAAAATGGTGACTTCACCGTTTTCAGCCGATCTTGAATGGAATAGTACTCAGCTATAAAAAATGGTGACTTCACCGTTTTCAGCCAATCTTGGATGGACCTTGAAAAAATCATGTTGAGTGAAATAAGTCAGAAACAGAAGGATGAATATGGGATGATCTCACTCTCAGGCAGAAGTTAAAAAATAAGATGAGAAAAAAAAAAAAACCAAGTAGAACCTGAAATGGAATTGGCATATCGCAACAAAGTAAAAGACTCTGGAGTGGGTGGGTGGGGAGAATACAGGTCCAAGAAGGATGACAGAGGACCTAGTGGGGGTTTTATTGTTATATGGGAAATTGGGGAATATTATGCATGTACAAACTATTGTATTTACTATTGAATGTAAAACATTAATTCCCCAATAAAGAAATTAAAAAAAAAAAACTACCTGCTTGTAAGTCCACAACTGAGAGAAATTATAGGGAGTTCAGGGACTGGGTACAACCCATGTTGGATGGGGCATCAAGAGGGGACAAGGGGGATTCGACTTCCGGAGGCGGAGCTACGAGCAGCAGATCGCTTTCTCTCCTCTCCTCTCCTCTCCCGGATCAACTAGGAATACCAAAGGAGACCACCCGGACCGAAACAAGACAGGACTAGAATGACCACAGAAACCCAGTAAATCACCCGTTCCAGGTGTCATCAGGATGCCGGCCAGACTTCCCTGGATTGAAGACACCACCAATGTGTCCTGGAGCTCAGCTTCCCCAGAGACCCATCCTACTAGGGAAAGAGAGAGGCAGACTGGGAGTATGGACCGACCAGTCAACGCCCATGTTCAGCGAGGAAGCAATTACAGAAGCCAGACCTTCTACCTTCTGCAACCCACAATGACCCTGGGTCCATGCTCCCAGAGGGATAGAGAATGGGAAAGCTATCGGGGGAGGGGGTGGGATATGGAGATTGGGCGGTGGGAATTGTGTGGAGTTGTACCCCTCCTACCCTATGGTTTTGTTAATTAATCCTTTCTTAAATAAAAAATAAATAAATTAAAAAAAATCAATAGGGGGAGAAAGAAACTAAGCCCTGCTGTATCTCTTGGAGGGTACAGAAACAGTTTTTTGAAATGAATTGTGGAGACCAATAAAGTGCACTACATATTTGTGATTCAAAAAAAAAAAAAAAAAGAGGGGACAAGGGGGCTTCCTTGAGGCAGTACAGTCATTCTCAGTGGCTTAAGAACAACAAACTCCAGTGGGTTTCCAGTTACTATTTTCTCAGGAGACTGAAAATTTACACAGCATTCCTAGTGCTCCAGCTTGCATGTGACGGGGAAGTATAAAGTCTCAAATACTTGGCATGTGTTAGACATGCTATTAAGTCCATCATATGTTTTATATTTTGTATTCATTTCCATGGGTCTATGAGTTAGATTCCTATTGTATCCCATTTTTATAAATGATTTTATTTATTTATTTATTTATTTATTTATTTATTATTGGATAGGAACAGAGAGAAATTGAGAGGGGAAAAGGGGAAACAGGGAGTGAAACAGACACCGGTAGCCCTGCTTCACCACACACGAAGCTTTCCCTGTGCAGGTGGGGACCAAGGGCTTGACCCTGGGTCCCTGTGCACTGAAATGTGTGCACTCAACCAGGTGTGCCACCTCCTGACCCCGTCCCATTTCTAAAGCTGAGGGACAATTTTATATCTGGTAAGTAATAAAGCCAAGATTCAAATTCTAGTTAATGTGAAGCATGAGTTCAAAGTATGCTGTCTTGCTAGATACCTCTTCAAACTTTGTTGTCATTCTAATAATGGACTTTTCAGTAGAAAACTGTATCTGTTCTCTAAATATCATTCTCTGAAGAACAGAAAGTCCATAGAAGGCAAGTTTGAGCTAGAAGACGGACACAGCAACTGTCATATGTATAAAGTGCTATTAGTCTGTCCCATTGACTGAGATTTCTTTCAGTTCAAGTGAGGTGCAGTTGAAATTTTTCAAAATCATGACTCTCACCTACACTTGGACTTGAGCCTAATAAAACAGTCAACCCTGACTGGAGCAAAATGAATTCACATACCTCCTTTTGAGAGAGGCCAATTCGTATAATGAGAAGCAATTTGCCATGGAGTTGTAGCCATTGTAGCAGTGTCTGGGTCCTGCTGGGCCTGAACCTTTCACGCAAATCCTGAGCTTGAAATTGAGACCTTTCTAAAAGGGCCATTAAGTGAATTAACAGAAAGATCACTGAAAAATAACATTGAACTAAACTAAGTCCTCTAGGAAAAGAAAATAAGTACCCGGAGCAATGGCTCCACAGCTAACATAGGCCAGCATAATTCTCCCATCTTCCTTTCTTTCTTTCTTTCTTTCTTTCTTTCTTTCTTTCTTTCTTTCTTTCTTTCTTTCTTTGTTTTTTTGTTTTTTTGTTTGTCTGAGAAATTGAGAGTGGTGGGAGAGGGATGCTAAAGAGAGAGAAAGAGAGACACCTGCAGCATTGATGAAGTTCCATACACCCCCCCATGTAGGTGGGGACCTGAGACATTCTCCAAGCTCAAGTATTAAACTTGTGAACAAGCAGTAACAAATATATTCATCTTTAAAATTGAAGTTTTATGGATTGGTAATTCTATGGTTATTAAATATACTTGAACCTATTAGATATGAACCTTGGTTGATTTATTAAATTTTATTTATTTCTTACTGGATAGAGACAGAGAGAAATTGAGAGAGGAAGGGGGAGACAGAAAGGGAAAGAGACAGAGAGACACCTGCACCACTGCTTCACCAACTGTGAAGCTTTCCCCCTGCAGGTGGGGACCAGGGGCTTGAACCCAGGTCCTTGCACACTGTAATGTGAGCACTTAACTAGGTGTGCCACCACCTGGTCCCCTTGACTGATTTTTTTTGGGAGGGCCTAGGTTCGATTTAAAGAATCTCGGTACAAGGTGCAGCAATTTACAGAAGGTCTTTAAACATTTTATTTTATTTTATTTTATTTTCACTATGTTTCCCCATCCATAAAATATGCCTAATTAGTTGTTCAGATAAAAAGAACAACTGTTCTTTGTTCACTATCAAAGTTGTACTTCCTCAAACCCAAAGCTGTCTCCTGAGCCATGAATTTCTGTTTCCTTTTACTGTGCTCCCAGTCTCTGCTATGACTACTTAGTGTAGAAACATATCCCTTATTTTGGGTTGTAATCTAAAGGAGAGCTGATCCCAATTCATCCAGTTTATGCTGATAATACAAATGTGGATTTTGTTTATGGTCAAAGTAGAGTCACGGGATCTGGATTTATAGGGATAAAAAAATATGAAACAACAGTTAGTTTGCAAGACACTAGGTATGAGGTAGTGAGAGAATGGAAGCATACTAGGTAAGTCCTATGATTTCCCCCCAGAACATTAAAATCTGATGATATATTAGAAAAAAATATATAGTAAGTGGAGTACATCCAAGAATCCAAGATTGGCTTAGCATTCCAAAAAGAACCAATAAAGACTCTCAACAAACTGAGAACAGGAAGGGAATATTCACAACCATCTATAAGGCATCTGTGAGAATTCTCTAGCTAACTTCATGGGTGGTGGTGAAAGACTGAATGCTTTCTCCCTAAGGTCAAGAACAATGCAAGGGTGTCCATGCTCAATAAGTCTATTCAAAATCTTTACTGAAGGTTGTAGCCAGTAAAAGAGGCTAAGAAAAAGGAATTATAGGGAGCTGTGTGGTGACAAACATGGTTGAGTGCACATATACTATGTGCAAGGACCTGGGTTCAAGCCTCCAGTCCCCACCTGCAGGGGGGAAACAATGTTGCAGGTAGGTGTGTGTGTGTGTGTGTGTGTGTGTGTGTGTGTCCCTTTCTATCTCCCCTTTACGCTCGATTTCTGTCTCTATCCAATAAATAATAAGCAAGAATGTTAAGATAATTTGGTTATAAAAAAGAAATTAAAAACACTTTCGTTGGAAAGAAATAATAAGACTATATTCATAAATGAAATAGTTTTCTTTGTAAATAAATCCTATAGAAAACACAACAATAGGGAGTCGGGCAGTAGCGCAGCAGATTAAGCCCAGGTGGTAAAGCAGGTCTGCAGATGTCTATCTTTCTCTCCCCTCTCTCTGCCTTCCCCTCCTCTCTCCATTTCTCTTTGTTCTATCCAACAACAAGGACATCAATAACAATAACCACAACAATAAAACAACAATGGCAACAAAAGGGAATAAATAAATATTAAAAAAATAAAAAATACTAGAACTAATAAGTGCCTCTAGCAAGTTGCTAGACAAAAAAACAATATACTATCAATAAAGACTGGAAATTGAAATTATGAAACTGTCATTGGCAGTACATCTCACTTACAAACTGTTTAAAAACAAATCTGACAAAAGATATGTGGTATTTGTATGCTGAAAACTAGGAAACATTGTTGGAAGAAATTAAAGGTGCCCTGAATAAGGACTGGGAAAATGTATAGCAACAGTGCACAGGAGGAAAGTCCAGACCCACTCCTTGGCACCTGCAGTGCTCTTGTCAAAAGCAAAGGACTCTGGGGATGGAGGGGAAGGGACATTAGGATCTTGGCATATGACTTAGACACCAGTCAAGGGGAGATGAGGGGATGTTCCCATGTGTTAAAGACTATACTGTAAACCATTAATTCCGCAATAAAAAAAAATCTGGGAGTCGGGCTGTAGCGCAGCGGGTTAAGTGCAGGTGGTGCAAAGCGCAAGGACCAGCATAAGGATCCCGGTTCGAGCCCCCAGCTCCCCACCTGCAGGGGAGTCGCTTCACAGGCGGTGAAGCAGGTCTGCAGGTGTCTCTCTTTCTCTCCCCCTTTCTGTCTTCCCCTCCTCTCTCCATTTCTCTCTGTCCTATCCAACAGCGAATAGCGTCAACAAGGGCAATAATAATAACCACAACGAGGCTACAACAAAGGCAACAAAGGGGGGAAAAATGGCCTCCAGGAGCGGTGGATCGTGGTGCAGGCACCGAGCCCAGCAATAACCCTGGAGGGAAAAATAAATAAATAAATAAATAAATAAATAAATAAGAATTCATAAATAGGCCCACACCATATTGTCAGTTGTTTTTTGAGAAAGGTACCATGCAGTTCAGCACAGAAAGATTAGCTTTTTCACTAAATGTGCTGGAAACCTACTTTCCATATGCATAAAAACAAATGTCAATTCAAACTTTATATTACATATAGAAATTAAAGATAGACCAGATGCTCAAATGTAAAAATCTATATCTTCTAGAAAAATATAATTAAAAACATCTCTGTGACATTGGGTCCAGCTGTGGTTTCCTACATATGGCACTAATCCATAATACATAAAAAAGCAACAATAAATTTTACTCCAACCAAATTAAGAGCTTCTGCTCTTTCAAGAGTTGATGTGAAGGGAATAGAAACATGTTCTCATGAAAATGTATAAATATTTTTAAAAGATTGTCATGTGATACAACGGGTTAAGCGCCCATGGCATGAAGCACAAGGACCAGCATAAGGACCCCGGCTCCCCACCTGCAGGGAGGTCACTTCATGAGCGGTGAAGCAGGTCTGCAGGTGTCTGTCTTTCTCTCCCCCTCTCTGTCTTCCTCTTCTCTCTCCATTTCTCTCTGACCTATCCAACAAAGATGACATCAATAACAATGATAATAATGACCACAACAATGGTAAAACAACCAGGGTAATAAAAGAGAAAAAAAAGGCCTCCAGGAGCAGTGGATTCGTGGTGCAGGCACGGAGCCCCCGCAATAACCCTGGAGAAAAAAAAAAGATTGTGATGTAACATGCAATGGACTATTACTAAACAGTTAACAGAAATGGACTTTTGGTATATATTACAATATGGAAGAGTCATAAAAAATAATGTTTCTATATTATAAAAGTCAAGCATGTTGAGTCCATGATTATATTCCATTTATACAAAATGCTAATTAATAGCATTAACAAGCAAACATCCACAGTAGCCTGGAGAAATAGGATGGAGAGTTTAGCAGAGAAAGATGGCAGAGGAACACAAATAATTTTGGAGAGGAAGTGTGAATCATTGATTGTAATCAGGACTTTGTGAGTGCTTCTGTGTCAGACTTGCTCAAGTTGTTGGCTTTAAGAGTATAAAGTCGACGGGGCCAGGTGGTGGCGCACCTGGTTAAGTGCTCACATCACAGTGCACAAGGACCCAGGTTCAAGCCCCTGGTCCCCACCTGCAGGGGGAAAGCTTCACGAGTGGTAAAGCAGGGCTGCAGGTGTCTCTCTGTCTCGCTCCCTTTGTATCTCCCCCATCCCTCTCAATGTCTCTCTGTCTCTATCCAATAATAAATAAATAAATGGAAACAAAAAAAATTTTAAAAAAGAGTATAAAGTCGAGTTCGTGTCAACCTTCCATACAGTTGCTACAGAAATACAAGTGTGTTTGTACTTCTGTGGTGCATCAGTTTTTCCATCTGGTACTTTGGCATCAGTGCCAAAGATTCCAAGATAATGACAGAATAAGGGACATGATCAAAGAGCAGCTGCCTTGTGGGTTAGAAGAATATAAAAATAACTTTGACCACCTGGAAAGTGACTGCTGAAAGGGGAAGCAATTTTTAGAAATCAACACTGATTATCTCTCACTTCGTGAATTATTTCTTATAATAGTTAAGTAGCCTGTTTCATTCTTTGACATTGGACATTTTTTTTGTAAAAAAATGATTTTTATTTGTAAGTAGAGCACAAAGGTTTGTTGACAATTAAAAAAAAAACAAACAAAAAAAACCATCCCTAGAATTCTAAAGGATGTATGTCTAAGTAGATGCAATGGCTGCTGAGTTCAACTCTTTGTGCCTTGATATGCCTAAGTGTGAGCATTGTGGATTTAAGCTGTCAAGGGTAGAGGGGCTCATCTCTCCCCAGCAGAAAAAAAGCCAGAGCCTACAGACTCCTGGATGTCTGTCATTCCTGTCCCTCTGTTTCTCACCTATTTACAGCTGAACTTCCTAAGTCTGCTTTGAACCAAATATTTCCTTAACTGAGCCTTATTCTAAGAATTATGAACTCATGGATTTCTTAAATAATTTCCCCCAAGTAGATTCCTTCAAAGATTGTTTTATGTATGAAGTAAAAATATGGGGCCGGGTGATGGTGCATCTGGTTGAGCACATATGTTACAATGTACCAGGACCTGGGTTCAGGTACCCAGTCCCTGAACTTGTAGGAGGAAAGCTTCACAAGTGGTGAAGCAATGCTTCAGATGTCTCTCTGTCTCTCTCCCTCTCTATTTCCCCCTTCCTCTTGATTTTTGCCTGTCTTTATCCAAAAAAAGTTAATTTTTTAAAAATCATATATATATATATTCACAAATAAAAGACCAGAGCACTACTTAGGTCTGGCATATGAGGTACTAGGGATCACACTTGGGGCCTTATGCATGTTACCCCTGTGCTCTACCACTGAGATACCTCACTATTGTGGTCTGGGAGGCAGTGAATAAAGAACTGGACTCTCAGCATGAGGTTCTGAGTTCAATCCCCAGCAGCACATGTACCAGAATGATGTCTGTCTGTCTCTCTCTCTCTCTCTCTCTCTCTCTCTCTGCCTCCCTATCTTTCTCACAAATAAATAAACAAGATCTTTTGACGACTCATATGTCTTTTAAGGTGAAGAATCAGGTGAATTAAAAATCCAGAAATCAATTCCTTTTAAAATAGCAACAAAAGCAATAAAATATCTAGGAATAAACCTAACCAAAGAAGTGAAAGACTTGTATACTGAAAATTATGAGTCACCCCCCACACCTATGGACATCTAATCTTTGACAAAGGGGCTCAGACTATTAAATGGGGAAAGCAGAGTCTCTTCAACAAATGGTGTTGGAAACAATGGGTTGAAACATGCAGAAGAATGAAACTGAACCACTGTATTTCACCAAATACAAATATAAATTGCAAGTGGATCAAGGACTTAGATGTTAGACCACAAACTATCAGATACTTAGAGGAAAATATTGGCAGAACTCTTTTCTGCATAAATTTTAAAGATATCTTCAATGAAACGAATCCAATTATAAAGAAGACTAAGGCAAGTATAAACCTATGGGACTACATCAAATTAAAAAGCTTCTGTACAGCAAAAGAAACCACTGCGCAAACCAAGAGACCCCTCACAGAATGGGAGAAGATCTTTACATGCCATACATCAGACAAGAGTTTAATAACCAACATATATAAAGAGCTTGCCAGACTCAACAACAAGACAACAAATAACCCCATCCAAAAATGGGGGGAGGACTTGGACAGAATATTCACCACAGAAGAGATCCAAAAGGCCGAGAAACACATGAAAAAATGCTCCAAGTCTCTGATTGTCAGAGAAATGTGAATAAAGACAACAATGAGATACCACTTCACTCCTGTGAGAATGTCATACAACCAGAAAAGGTAACAGCAGCAAATGCTGGAGAGGGTGTGGGGTCAAAGGAACCCTCCTACACTGCTGGTGGGAATGTCAATTGGTCCAACCTCTGTGGAGAACAGTCTGGAGAACTCTCAGAAGGCTAAAAATGGACCTACCCTATGATCCTGCAATTCCTCTCCTGGGGAGATATCCTAAGGAACCCAACACATCCATCCAAAAAGATCTGTGTACAGATATGTTCTTGGCAGCACAATTTGTAATAACCAAAAGCTGGAAGCAACCCAGGTGTCCAACAACAGATGAGTGGCTGAGCAAGTTGTGGTATATATACACAATGGAATACTACTCAGCTGTAAAAAATGGTGACTTCACCGTTTTCAGCTGATCTTGGATGGACCTTGAAAAAATCGTGTTGAGTGAAATAAGTCAGAAACAAAAGGATGAATATGGGGTGATCTCACTCTCAGGCAGAAGTTGAAAAACAAGATCAGAAAAGAAAACAGAAGTAAAATCTGAAATGGAATTGGCATATCGCACCAAAGTAAAAGAATACAGGTCCAAGAAGGATTCAGAGGACCTAGTGGGGGTTGTATTGTTATATGGGAATCTGGGGAATGTTATGCATGTACAAACTAGTGTACTTACTGTTGAATGTAAAACATTAATTCCCCAATTAAAAAATAGTACTAAAAAAGAAAAAAGAAAGAAAATTATGAGTCAAGGATATAGAAAAAGACACAGAGAAGTGGAAAGATATTCCATGTTCATGGGTTGGAAGAATTAACATCATCAAAATGAATATACTACCCAGAGCCATACAGATTTAATGCTATCCCCATCCAAGATCCCAAACACATTTTTTAGGAGAATAGAACAAATGCTACAAATGTTTATCTGGAACCAGAAAAGACCCAGAATTGCCAAAACAACCTGGAGAAGAAAGAACAGAACTGGAGGGATCACACTCCCAGATCTCAAATTGTGATATAGGGCCATTGTCATCAAAACTGCTTGGTACTGGAACATGAATAGACACACTGACCAGTGGAATAGAATTGATAGCCCAGAAGTAAGTAAAAGACTCTGGGGTGGGTGGGTGGTGGGGAGTATAGGTCCAAAAAAAAAATACATCCATGGGGAAAAAAATAAAAGAGGGGAATTATCTTAGAAATCCTGGAGAAAGACCTGACTTCCAAATATGCTCTCATCTTAAAACCTTTAAAAAGGGGGTCAGAAACTTCCCTGGACAGACGACCCCACCAATATGTCCTGGAGCTCCGTTTCCCCAGAGACCCACCCTACTAGAGAAAGAGAGAGGCAGACAGGGAGTATGGATCAACCAGTCAACGCCCATGTTCAGCGAGGAAGCAGTTACAGAAGCCAGACCTCCCACCTTCTGCAACCCACAATGACCCTGGGTCCATGCTTCCAGAGGGTTAGAGAATGGGAAAGCTATCAGGGGAGGGGATGGGATATGGAGATCGGGTGGTGGGAATTGTGTGGAACTGTACCCCTCTTATCCTATGGTTTTGTTAATGTCTCCTTTCTTAAATAAAAATAAATAAATAAAATAAAATAAAATAAGGTTGTCAGGTGGTAGTGCAGCGGGTTAAGTGCAGGTGGTGCAAAGCGCAAGGACTGGAGTAAGGATCCCGGTTTGAGCCCCCGGTTCCCCACCTGCAGGGGAGTCGATTCACAGGCGTCAAAGCAGGTCTGCAGGTGTCTATCTTTCTCTCCCCCTCTCTGTCTTCCCCTCCTCTCTCCATTTCTCTCTGTCCTATGTAACAACAATAATAACTACAACAACAAGGTCAACAAAAGGAGGAAAATGGCCTCCAGGAGCAGTGGATTTGAATTGTAGGCACTGAGCCCCACTAATAACCCTGGAGGCAAAAAAAAAAAAAAAACCTTTAAAATATTTTTATTGGGTGGGGGTAGATAGCATAATGGTTATGCAAACAGACTCTCATGCCTGAGGCTCTGTCAAGTCACAGGCTCAATCCCCCCACCACCACCACCATAAGCCAGAGCTGAGCAGTGCTCTGGAAAAAAAATTACATATCTCATAAGCTAATTTCACATGAGCGAACCAAGAACATGACTCTTGTCCATGACATTGGAAATTAGGTTGAAAAAAACAGACAGACACCCTCACATGCACACACACACACACGCACACGCACACGCAAACGCACATACACACACACCAGTGAGAAAGGAAACCACCATTATTATAATCGGTTACTGCAAGATCCTGTGACATGTTTTGCAATGTAAATGTAAATTAGGGCCAAGAGGAAGCGAAAGTTATTTTAAGGTAATAAAAGAAGGTTTTTACTTCCCAATAAATAGAAATTACATACATACTTGAAGGGGGAAATGGATTTGTTACATACCTTTGTCTTTTGTCTTGTATAAGCAGGGTTTGGGAAGAAAATCAGTTTTTGTGAAGGCAGGGTGTGTTATTTTTCTTCTCTAGAAGTTCAGTCAGAGCCTCTCACTCTTCATGTCGTCCCTGCTCTAAGACCCCTCTCTCACATTAGAGACTACAAAAGAGTCTGAGCTCAGGAAGAGAATTATGGCTGCCGCCACCTAGCTTCTTCAGGGAATTTGCAAATGCTTAGGGTAAGGACTCCTTTCCTGTTTCACTCTCAGCACACGAAAAGAGGAAGGGAAGAAAGCAAGAGAAATGGTTTGAGGGAAAGGAAACCCACACAGAAGGACTTCGCTATAAAGAACTTTTATCCACAGGGCCAGGCCAGACGGTGGCGCACCCAGTTGATCACACACATGACCATGTGCAGGAACCTCTGCTCTCCACCTGTAGTGGAAAGCTTCAGGAGCAGTGAAGCAGTACTGAGTGTCTTTCTCTTTCCCTCTCTGCTGAAAAAATTGTCTGATCCCAAATTTCTTGTTATTTGTGGCTGCTAGAAATTCTGCTGATTTTACCTAGTCTGTGAAATATGTCTGGTTGGCTATTAACAGGTGCCCACTAGGGCTTCAGGCTCTCCTTTATGTCACAACTCCCCCCCCCCCTTAAGGCAGAAGTATGAAGCTTGTCAAGAGTTACAGTGGCAACCCACAGGCCATAAAATAAAGCAAAATTCATATTTGTAACTCCTACCTCTGGCTACTTCCCCGAAGGGTTTGGGGTTTGTGCACAATAGAGTGATCTGAATATTTCTTGAGGCACGCCTGACTAATGACATTCAGACAGAGACTATTATAATCAAGGCTGAACACATTCTTGATGTTTCCCACACCTTGAAAGTAACTACTGCTTTGACAATTGCTCCTGAATTGTTTACCTAAAAAGCATCTTTGATCTTCCTGTTCCTTTTGATGTGATGTGATTTTATCATAAATACTCTGTTCACTAGCACACCTGTCATTCTCCTATCTCTAGGTGTCTAGGTGTCAGATACTATGAAGTGGGGGGGGTGGCAGGTATGGCCACCAGGAGCCACCACACTGAACCATCCTGCACTGAACTGCTGCTATAACCCTGGTGGCAAGGATAAAAAGTTATCCACATGGCCAAGAGGTGGCTTCCAGGGTTAGAGCGATTTGCAAAGTTCGAGGTCCCAAGTTCAATCCCTGGTACATCATATGCCAGAATGATGCTCTAGTTTTCTCTCTCTCGAAAGTAAATAAATGCATCTTGAGAATAGAGTTATTAACAAGGTATGAAAACAACAAGGGCAACAAAAGGGTATAAATAAATAACTAATAAAAAAGGTATGGCATCAGCAAGATGACAGGTGTCAGTCCTCATACCCCACAGAAACACCATTCTGACCATTCCTCATACAAAAAGGCCCTTATGAAAGCTCCAGAATCCCAGTGAGGGTTATAGCAACTAGTTAGAGCCCAAGGATAAGGAGAGATGTATTTTCTTTCTTCCTTCCTTCCTTCCTTCCTTCCTTCCTTCCTTCCTTCCTTCCTTTCTTTCTTTCTTTCTTCCTTTCTTATCTCATTATTGGAAAGTTGATGGTTAATGGTACAGTTGTTATCTCAGGAGTACAATTCCTCATCTCCCCATGATAGGTGTCTACAAAACACTCTCACCCCCAGCATTGGTCCTTTTCCACCATCATGCACCAGGACTCCATCAAGCCCCTCTCTGCCGACCCTTCCCAGAGTCCTTTGCTTTGGTGCAATATACCAAACCCAGTCCAAGTTTTACTTTGTGTTTTCCCTTTATGTCTTAAATTCTACCTGTAAAGGAGATCATCCCATATGATTCCTCCAAGCTCCATCCATTACTCATGTCACCCATTCCAGCCTGGCTCCAGAAGAGGTCTCCTTGGCCTGTAAATTTCTCCCTTTAGAGAATGAGAGCTAGCCCAAGGCCTGACAATGCAGGCTGCCACCAGGCTAGCTGGCTCACACATCTCAGCACTGAGATCATCTGCTTATGATCCAAGGTGATGGACCTTCCATGGAATCCCACCAACAGGTGCACACACAGACTTTGGCACCAGGCTCACCCACCATGGACCCCCACAGGAGGCCTGCCCATGAACAACACCGCATGGCCTGTCAGGCATTGCCCTACCAAAAACCACTCTCAAAAATACTGGAGGAGGTAACTGCTTTGTGTTTTCCCTTTCTGTCTTAATTTCTACCTGTGAAGGAGATCATCCCATATGATTCCCATCCCATATGAACCAAGGCTGTAAAGACCGTGGAGAAACAGGGAAACATGGTGCCACCAGTAACCAACCCCAAAGAAGTGGCACCTTGCAAATGGCCTGACAAGAATGCAAGATTGATCATCATTCTGGAACAAAACTAGAATATGTCTGCATGGTTGATTTGGGTCCCCGTGTGTGCTGAGAGCTTCTCTGGCTCTCCTGCTCTGGGCCTTGTCAGTGTTCATGACATGAGACTGACAGTTGCTTGAGCATCACCACAGCAGTGGACAGGAACCACCAACTGGAGCTGGCAAGGCTACCTACCAAGTGTCAGCAGCACAAATGTCCATAGCAGCTCAAACGTGGAAGCAATCCATATGCCCAACTCATAAGTGACTGAGAAAATTGTGGGAAATGTGCACAATGGAAAACTACTCAGCTGTTAAAAATCATTAACTCCTTTGCCTCACCTTTAATGGACCCTGAAGATAAGCCCAAAAGAGGACAAACACTAGTTGATCTCACTTCTAGCTGCAATTTAAGGAACAAGGACAGATGGCTGGGGAGATAGCATATGGTTATGCAGAGAGACTGTCATGCCTGAGGCTGCAACATTCCAGGTTCAATCCCCAGCACCACCTTAAACCAGAACTGAGCAGTGCTCTGGTAAAATCAACCAACCAGCCAACAAAAAGGACAGAAAGGGAAAAATACAAAAATGAAACTTGGACTGAGTGTGGTCTCTTATACCAAAGCAAAGGACTAGGGGCTGGGGGGTGGGCGAGAAAAGTGCTAACTTTACTGAGCTCTTTCTGTATTTTAGTTATTAGTCCTGTATCTGAAGTATGTTGTCTAAAGATCTTCTCCCATTCTATCAAATGTCTTTCTGTTTGGGTAATGCCAAAGGAGAAGAGAGGGAGGGGAAGGGTGTTGGGGTCCTGTTGCAGAATGGTGGAAATGGACCTAAGTTAGAGGTGAGAGTTTTGCAGACACCTATCATGGGGAGATGAAAATTTGTATCCATGTGTCAACAACTGTTAGCCCTCCCCAATAGAATTATTTAAAAAAATAAATTTTGAAAATGTAAACTCTGGTGTCTTAGGTAGTAAGAAGTATCCCCATCCTCATAAATGCGGCCAATATGAGTTGAAGATCATTAAGGTGATGGTGTGAGTAGCGTGATAGTCATTTCCTCAGCATGTTTTTCCCAGCAGGCAATGAAGTTTGTTATGTAATGCAAGAAAATATACTGTAAGAGGCACTTGTATAAGTGATGTATGCCTATAGCCTATGTACATATGTCTCTGCAAAATAAGCATCTGAAAACCAGTGATTTGCCCAAGTGACAGAGCTTTGACTTCAACTCAGACCTTCTGTTGGGTTGTCAGAAAAGTCATGAAGCATTTTTGCATAGAAAAATATGCCATGACTTTTCCCAATAACCCAATAATTCCAGTTGCAGAGTCTATTTCTCCAATTCATGTGGAATACTGGCTCCCCATAAATATCACCAAGATGACTTGAGAAGACAAAGCAGGAGTTTATGTCTAAGGCAGTAAAAGACAAAGAATTTAGGGAGAGGCAAGTCAGGATACCTGTGAGGTTTTGAAGTCTTCAGAGAGTTCTTTCAGTGAGGAATGTGTCTGCTAGTCATCTTGACATCTAGAGGAGTTTTCTGTTCTATTCAATTGCCAGGCATGGAAGCCTTATCTTTTGATATTCAGAAAGACCAGAAACTGACTGTTTTTTACAATTCTAAATGTCTTAAGCCTGGTGGGGGTGGGGTGGGTGAGCTCATTGGCCTAGATCTGATCTGTTCTGGTGATTCCACATATGAGTAAAACCCTCCAGTACTTGTCGCTCACCTCCTTACTATTTCTGCTAAGCATAATCACCTCCAGTTGGTGGGAATGCAAATTGCCCTTTGGGTTTTCGCAGAATAAAAATTCTTTCAGGGGGCCGGGTGGTGGCTCACCTGGGTAGGTGCACAGGTTACAATGCGCAAGGTCCCAGGTTCAAGCCCTTGGTCCCCACCTGCAGGGGGAAAGCTTCACGAGTGGTGAAACAGGGCTGCAGGTGTCTCTCTGTCTCTGTCCCTCTCTATCTCCCCCTTCCCTCTCAATTTCTGGCTGTTTCTATCCAATAAATAAAGATAATATGAAAATAAATTTTAAAAACTAAAAAAAAAAAAAATCTTGGAGTAGGGCACCAAAGTAAAAACCCTGGGGTGAGGGTGGATATTCGGCTTCCCGGGACGGGGGGGGTAGGGAGGGGATGGGGTGGGATGGGACACAGTCTTTTCGTGGTGGGAATGGTGTTTATGTACACTCCTATTAATTTGTAGTTATACAAATCACTATTTAATTAATATGAGAGGGGAAAATTGATTGTATGTCTCAAACTTTTTAAAGCACAGACTGAGTCATTTGAATACATAGGCTGAGTCTTTGATATGTTGACTTTCAAAAGCCTAGACCAGGGAGAACAGAAGCAACTGTGTGGTGGCACAGGTATATACAAATAATGTCAAAGGACATAAATTATGGTGATATTGGGTATTATACAGCAAATCCTAGCAAAGAGATTTCTCAAAGTTAACCCAATTACCAAATAATGTGATTATAACTATATCTATTGTCTTCTTGAACCCTAAGACAGCAGGAACCTCATATTTCCACTATACAGCCTATATTTCTCCCAGTCCTGGAACCTTAGGGTGGGGCGCACTTTCCTGCATTCTTCTCTCAATTCATACCAAATAATATTGCATCCGCCAATCCCAACCTAATCAACCAACTAGTACCACCTCAGCATGCTTCACTTCAGACTGTGTCCAGAGACTTCAGGTGTGGAATGAAAACCCCTTCAGCTGCATTACTCGGGTGAGACCTTTCCTTTCATAGTATTCTTTGATTCCATTCCAGGTGGTTCACTTCCTAACAAAGTCCCAAAACCTAAATATAGACCAGGTCCCATGAGATAGAGCATGTGTTCACACGTATCCATAAACTAGTGCAAAATATATACCTGAAAGCAAAAGTAAGTCATCTCTATCAGGAACAACCCCCATAGGACCATGCCCCCCATAGGACCGTGCCCTCAACTTGGATCAACAACAGTAGAGAATGTTCCAACCTCCGAAGAGAGGATGGACAACATACTCTATGCTACACCTGAGGAAGATGGGTCGATATTGGGGTAGATTGGAATGTTCTTACTCATGACCACAGAATGTGAGCTCAGATCTACAGGGATGCAGAGGTCACATAGGCTCCTAAGCTGAATATGGGCCCCAGACCAAATCAAATCGACGGAGTTTACAGTCAACAATATTTATACCCCTTTCCTATATTAGGGAGCTACTCTCTTCCCTGATCTAGCTTTCTGTCCCTCTTCCAGCCATGACATCATCTCCCCAGACAATAACTTGGATCCACCTGCATATCAGATTTCAGGCTCAGAGAAAAGAAAAAACTAGTATAGCTACAAGCCCTTTGGAATATAACTAAAATATGCCTACTAGCTATCTATAAAACGGAGGACACCCCCCCCCCCAACACTTCGTCTGCACTATTCCAGCCTTTAGGTCCATGATTGGTCAACAATTTGTTTGGCTTTGTATGTTAACTCTCTTTTCAGCCACCAGGTTCCAGATGCTAGCATGATGCCGACCAGACTTCCCTGGACAGACAACCCCACCAATGTGTCCTGGAGTTCTGATTCCCCAGAACCCCACCCTACTAGTGAAAGAGAGAGGTAGGCTGGTAGTATGGATCCACCCACCAGTCAACACCCATGTTCAGTTCAGTGGGGAAGCAACTACAGAAGCCAGACTTTCAACCTTCTGCATCCCACAATGACCTTCGGTCCATACTCCCAGAGGGTTAAAGAATAGGAAAGCTATCAGGGGAGGGGATTGGATACAGAGATCTCGTGGTGGGAATTGTGTGGAGTTGTGCCCCTCTTATCCTATGGTTTTGTTAATGTCTCCTTTTTTAAATAAATTAAAAAATTCTTTCAGTGGATGCAGCAAGCTGATGGACAAGCTGATATAGTATATATGTATATGTATGTATTTTAACCAGAGCACTGTTCAGCTCTGGTTTATTGTGGTGCAGGGGATTGAGTTTGGGACTTTGGGGTCTCAGGCTTGAGTCTCTTTGCATAACCATTATGCTATCTACCCCTGCCTTTCTTTGAGAAAATGGAGATGCAAAGATTGGCATGCAACTTCATTCCTTCCCTCTCTATTTCTTCTCTTCTCTTCTCTTCTCTTCTCTTCTCTTCTCTTCTCTTCTCTTCTCTTCTCTTCTCTTCTCTTCTCTTCTCTCTCTCCCCCCCCTCTTTCCAGAACACTGCTCAGCTCTGACTTAGGTGATTGAACCCAGGACCTCCTAGCTTCAGGCATGAGAGTCTCTTGCACAACCACTATGCAATCTCTTGTTTTACATTTTGCAAGGGGGACTGCATAAACACTTCAGGCTATGCCATTAGTAGCAGCAATATATTTAAACAACATATGTAAAAAAAAATAGGGCACTTGACTTTTTGTAAGCATGGCTTAAAGTGTGCTTTGCTTCTTCCAGGCTTGCCTCTGGGTGGATGGAGTGGGAAGATATTAGAATGAGGTGAGGTGACAGAAGGGTTCTTGTTGGGCTGCTGGGGGGAGATCCTGTTCTTTGTCTATAGTGTGGGCTCCAGGTTCATCTTCCCCCTAACCCCCAACACACTCATTCCCTAAGGAGCTCCAAGCAGATGAAAGAAGCTCCCTGGGGAGTCATCTTAATGGTTATGCAAAAAAGACTTCCATGCCTGAGGCACAGGTGGCCCCAGGTTCAATCCCCAGCAAGACCATAAACCAGAGCTATCTCTCCCCCCTCACTTCCTCTCTCTCTCTCTTTTTTAAAGAAGCTCTTTCTGTTGTTGCCTTGACAATCATGCCAGCCTCTCAACTGGAGTTATATGCCCCCAACCGTGTACCCATTCCTAACCCCACTCCAAGCCCTCCTCACACCACACTCTGCAGAACGCTTCATGCCCCACCTGAGCTTCCCTATGAACCCACTATGGGGTGGGCTATCATTTGGATCTGAATAGTCTCCACCTTTTAAGCAGCTTACTGAGAATATTACATTGGAGGCGAGAGACCCAAGCCAAGCAGTAGGTGTGGACCCATTAGCTTGAACTGATATCAGGTAGATCAAACACAGGAAATGCAGTGCCAAACAGAAGTTTCTAGCCCTGTCCTATGTCAGCCAGCTCTGGATCCCTACTTTAATGAGTGATTCAGCACCAAAATCCAGGGTGATGCTCGAATACACGATCTAAGCTAAAGAGTGCCTAAGCAGAGAATAGGCAGAGGTTCGCTCTCTGTCTACCATACTTGCTACCATACTTGCTATAATAAACCTAAAATGTCCTGTTATTTTGTCTGTAGATTTGTTTTGTGTATTCAAGCACTATCCCAGGTTTTGATGTTACATCATTCATTAAAGTAGAGATACCGTGCGAGCTTGTTTCATTACAGAGAGATGGATAAACCTCAAGGCCTAGGTGGCCGTCCAAACTGGACACTCTCACTGCCTTATTTTTCAATTTTATGCCGTAGCAATGAGTGTACATATAGGGCCGGTAAGCTAGCACACCAGGGTAGTGCTCCTGATTTGGCATGTGCACGACCTGGGTTCAGGCCCAACCTCCACTGCACCGGAGGAAGTTTTGGGACTGTGGTCTCTTTCCCTCTGCCTCTGTCTCTGTCTCTTTATTTCTAGCTGGAAAAGTTGGTTCAGAATGACAAAACCCTAGCAATGCCATAAATACATAGGTAGGTAAGTAGGTAGGTAGGTAGATAGATATACAGACAGATAGACAGATAGGGCATTTGTAATTCCTGTAACTGGAAGTCTACAGCCCAGTTCTGCTTGGGTTCTGGCTCATGTTCCCTCATAAATCACACTGTTTCTCTGCATAGGCCACTCTGGTTCATGATTAATTGCCCTAATTTTGCTTCATATAAGATTCGTTTCAGATAGTGATATTTTTTCCCCTGGCTTTGTCTTCAATTCTGGATTGGATTCTACTTATGCCACAAAATCAGAAAGAAGCATTAAGCTTCAGGGGGGAATTTTGCAATTGTTCACAAAAGTGTACAGTTAGAATATTAATAAATTCATATTCCTGAACAGTACGGTTTGTTGAAGTATAAAGGCAACTTCTCTTATTATTTCCAAATTAACATTTGCTCCTGAATTTTGCAAGAGGCTTCTATTTCTGGCCAAATTGTTCTCCCTTTCTTTTTCCCATCTAAAGCCCCCAGAGTAGTGTGTGTGTGTGTGTGTGTGTGTGTGTGTGTGTGAGAGAGAGAGAGAGAGAGAGACAAAGAGAGAGAGAGAGACTACTAAAAGTGTTGTAAACACATACCTTTTGTCAGTGAAGAGTGACAGTGATATATGTGCTTCAGTGGGGGCTCCAGTGGGTGCTGGAAGGTTCTCAGGAAGTGTGCCAAGGACAGAAAGCACCAGAGCATCAGGTTTTCATGCTGAAGATGTGGTTGCGTTGGTGGATGAAGGCCTCCACCCAAGGGCAAAGGCACTGATGCAGACAGAGAGCCAGACAGATACATTCTGAAATTTAAAAGAGTGGTACGAGATAAACGAGCTAAGCAATTGGGAGTCCTGTTTGTTGCCCAGGTTGAACTCAGGTAGGAAACCAGCATGACAGGTTTTCTCTCAGGCTACACTGAAGCACTGTCAGTTGGAGACTATAAGGACCCATTGCGCTTCTCCAACCCCTCTAGCTCACACTGGGAGCTTGTCTCTTCTGTCCCCAAAGTGGCTGTTGTCAAAATAATGCTTCCCTCAAGCTGTCATGCTTTGATCACTGGCCTGTGGGTATGTAAAGCGACATGAACTTCCAGGTCGAATTAAGGTTACTAATCAGCTGACCTTATGATAAAGACTTTTTCTTTTCTTTATTCTTTTTCTTTTTTTCTTTTTCTTTGTTTGTTTTACCAGAGCACTGCTCACCTCTGGCTTATGGTGGTGCAGGGGATTGAACCTGGGACTTTGGAGCCTCAGGCACAAGTGTCTCTTTGCATAAGCATTAAAGACTTTTTTCTTTCTGAATCATTTAGTATGTGTAATGATTTTTCTTAGTGGAAGGAGATTCAGAGAGACAACTCAGCAGATATAACAGGCAGGGCTCCTGTCTTGTCATGCAGTGGCCAAGGTTCAAACCCCTTGTTTTTCTTTATCTGAATAAGTCAGTCCCTGCGTGGTGAAATTGCTTATGGATGAGGCTCCAACTCAATTAAAATGTGTAGCGCAGCGGGTTAAGTGCATGTGGCGCAAAGTGCAAGGACCGGTTAGGGTCCCGGTTCAAGCCCCCAGCTCCCCACCTGCAGGGGAGTCACTTCACAGGCTGTGAAGTAGGTCTGCAGGCGTCTCTCTGTCTCTCTTCTTCTCTATATCCCCCTTATCTCTCAATTTCTCTCTGTCTTTATCCAATAACAAATAAAAATAAATAAATAAAAATGTGTGGCCCAGGAGGTGGTGTGGTAGATAGTTGGACACTTGAGCATGAGGTCCTGAGTCCTAGCCCTGCCACATATGTGCCACAGTGATGCTCTGGTTCTCTCCCCCTCTTCCTTTCTCATAAATAAATAAAGCTTACTTCAAAGAAGAGGAGGAGGAGGAAGAAAGGAAGGAAGGATGGAAGGAAGGAAGAGGAAGGAAGAAAGGAAGAGAGAAAGAAAGAAAGAAAGAAAGAAAGAAAGAAAGAAAGAAAGAAAGAGAGAGAGAAATACAGAAAGAAACATAGAAAGAGGGAGTCAGGCAGTAGCGCAGTAGGTTAAGCGCAGATGGAGCAAAGCGCAAAAACCGATGTAAGGATCCCAGTTCGAACCCCGGCTCCCCACCTGCAGGGGAGTCACTTCACAAGTGGTGAAGTAGGTCTGCAGGTGTCTATCTTTCTCTCCCCCTCTCTGTCTTCCCCTCCTCTCTCCATTTCTCTCTGTCCTATCCGACAATGACGACATCAATAACAACAACAAAAATAACTACAACAACAATAAAAAGGGCAACAAAAGGGAAAATAAATAAATATTAAAAAATTAAAAATAAATAATAAAAAATATGGCCACTGAGGAGCAGTGGATTTGTATTGCCAGTACCAAGCCCAAGTGATAACCTTAGTGGCTAAATTTTTTTTAAAAATCAAATAAAAAAAATCAAAGGGAGAATAAAGTTAATTTGCAACTGACAAGTTGTTTGACTTTGATCAGTCCTTTAATCTTCTAGGGCCTCAATGTTCTCATTCTCAGAATCGACTGGATAATCTCTTAAGAATTTATTTGTTCTAGATATAGTGTTGAGTTGATATAAGCAAAAAGGACCAAAGAGGTATCACGACTATAAATAGTAAGTGCCTTAGCCCACTTAGACAGCTCTGGCAAAATACTGTCAACTGGTTGGCTTTAAAACACTAGAAATGTAGTTCTCATTCTCCTCCAGGCTGAGAAGTTAAATATGTGGGTGCCAGCAAATTCAGGGTCTGATGAGTATCTGCTCCTTGGTTCATAGAATCATCTTCCCATATTGCCATGAGGCAACAGGGACAATGGAGTTCTCCGGGAGTTATTTCATAAGTGTGCTGATTCCATTCCATTTGAAGGCTCCACCTTCAAATACCAATACGTTGGGGATTGAATTTTAATATTTGGACTGAACACAGACATTCAGTCTTTGCCAATAAATAAAGCAGTGTGTGTGCATGTAAAATTTAAAAAAGGAGCAAGGTAGGTGGTATAACGTGTCCCACCCAAGAGACACACAGGCATAAGGACCCAAGTCCAAGCCTCGAGTCCACACCTGCAGGGGAGAAGCTTCACAAACAGTGGAGCAGGGCTGCAAGTGTCACTCCTTTGTGTCTCTTTCTCTCTGTCTCTCACTTTCTATCAAAAAGAACAAAATAAAAATGAAAACTGGCTACTGGGAATGATGGAGCTGTGCAGACACCAAGCCCCAGTGATAACCCTGTGGCTAAATAAATAAATATATGTCACAATAAGGTACTACACCAATATTATCTCTGACTTTTTAGTTCAGTGGTATAAAATACAGGCAAGCAAAAAAAAAAAAAAAAAGATGTCTCCAGGGACTTCACACCTGCACAATTCCAGTGTTCCTGGCAGACTTTTCTTTTCTTTTTTTAAGGTAGAAGTTGAAAGACAGAGAAAGGGAGAAGGAGAAACAGAAGCTCCCCGCATGCAGGCATTCCTATGTGGTGGCCAGGGGCTCCTCACACTGGTTAAGTCATCACTCAATCCTGCTAAAAACAATTTTGTTTGGGATGTGTCATAAAATTTAATCAACCTCTATGTGTTATAGTTGTCTCAATTTAACTGTCTATCAACATTATCTATACCTCCTATAGAACTTCCAGCGACTGCGAATTTTCTGACTGAAAAAGCTTTCATAGTCAGTATGGAATTTTTTTTTTCTTGCTGATTTTAGCTGGTAAGGTGCTCTTTAAAAAAAAAAGTAGGGAGTGGTCCAGGAGGTGGCGCAGTGGATAAAGTATTGGACTCTCAAGCATGAGGTCCCGAGTTCAATCCCCGGCAGCACATGTACCAGAGTGATGTCTGGTTCTTTCTCTCTCCTCCTATCTTTCTCGTGAATAAATAAAATATTTTTTTAAAAAATAGGGAATTGGGCGGTAGCGCAGGTGGCAAAAAGCACAAGGATCTAAGGATCCTGGTTCGAGCCCCCGGCTCCCCACCTGCAGGGGAGTCGCTTCACAAGCGGTGAAGTAGGTCTGCAGGTATCTGTCTTTCTCTCCCCCTCTCTGTCTTCCCCTCCTCTCTCCATTTCTCTCTGTCCTATCCAACAATGACGACATCAATAACAACAACAACAATAATAACTACAACAATAAAACAACAAAGGCAACAAAAGGGAATAAATAAATAAATATTTTTTAAAAAGTAGGGGACAGGCATTGGCGCACCTGGTTGAGCACACACGCTACAGTGCACAGGGACCCAGGCTTAAGTCCCTGGTCTCCACCTATAGGGGAAAAGCTTCATAAGGGGTGAAGCAGGGCTGCAGGTGTCTCTCTGTCTCTTTCCCTATCTCTCCCTTTCCTCTCAATTTTGCTGTCTCTATCCAATAGTAAATAAATAAAATATTTTTTAAAAAGTAAAAGAAAATGTGTAAAAACTCACACTTTGGCGCTCACCAGGACCAGTAGCCACCTTTTCCAAAAGAGGTAGTAGTATGTGCGGTCCCTTTTTCTGGTTTAATTTGCTAATTCTTTCTCTTCTTTTCTTTTCTTTTCTTTTCTTTTCTTTTCTTTTCTTTTCTTTCCTTTCCTTTTCTTTTTTTTCTTTTCTTTTCTCTTCTTTCTTTTCTTTCTCCCTCTCCCTATTTATTACTGGAGTACTGCTCATCTCTCTGCCAAAATAGTTTTAAAGCTTGATTTACTTACTAATGGGGTGGAGGGCAAGGGAGAGAGTGAACCAGAGCCTCACTCTGGTACATGCAATGCCAGGAATCAAACTCAGGACCTCAAGCTTGAGAATCCAACACTTTATCTACCATACCTCTCACTCAAACCAAAATATTTAATGAAGGACAAAGGTTCATTTTCAAAGTATTTGGTAAGGGGGCTGGGAAGTGGCACACCCAGCTGAGCATACATGTAACCATGCACAAGGACCCAGGCTCAACATCCTGGCCCCCATCTGCAAGGGAGAGAGTTTCATGATAGTGAAGCAGAGCTGCAGGTGTCTCTCCTTCCCTATATCCTCCTTCTCTTTAAATTTATCTGTCTCTATCTAAAATAAATGAAATACTAAAATAAAGAAAATACTTGTTAAGACTAGGGAAATAGTTCAGCATTAGAGCACAGGATTTATATACCCAAGGCCCCATATTCCATCCCCTGCAGTGTTATGAACAGTGTTCTAATCTCTCTTTCTCTCTTTCTCAAATAAATAGATACTTTCTCTGAGAGAGAGAGAGAGAGAGAGAGAGAGAGAGAGAGAGAGAGAAGAGAGAGAGAGAAACAAGAGCACTGAAGCTTCCTTCAGTGCAACAGGGGCTGGACTCGAACCTAGATCATGCACATAGCAAAAAGTGTACTGTCCAAGTTAGCTATTTCATTAACCCTACACAAAATCTTTTTTTGAAAAAAAGTAGTTCTTCCCTTTATAAATCATGTTCATTTATGTGGGGGCCTAAAACATCTGTTCCTACATGTCAATTATAAATACCTTTCCTGCTCAGTCATTTTCATTTTATTATTCATTGTGGGAAAATGTTTCCTCTCTTATTACATCTGTTTTGCCACAGATATTTTCATTACTGTGTTTATCAGGAAATTATCTCCCACCACTGATTAAAGATTTGTTTTTATCTTCTACTCCTTCCTTTGTAGATGGCTTCTTTAAGATCCCTTTGTTGAGGAAATGTTGATTGTAGATGACTTTTCAAATATTTAACTCATTATTAGATGAGTATGAACTACAGCTTAACTGTGAGATGCTATGAGATATTGATGGAAGCTTATTTTTCTCCATATTCATATCTAATTTCCTTCACACATTTACCACTGATTTAATCTTTTAATCTTGCTACTTCGTGGCAGTTGGTTTGCCGCATATTGACACCTTAAATGCTATTGGTCTACTTTTTCTATCTATTCTACTTCATCACTCTATTTTCCCTACTGTAAGACAATACCAGAAATTGCTCCAATCATCTGAAAGTTTGGCAGAGTTAATCCTACATTGTTACACTTTTTTCCTAAAAACAATTATTTGGTGACACTTTTTTTATTTCTTTATTGGGGATTAATGTTTTACAGTCAATAGTAAAAATAATAGTTTGTACATGCATAACATTTCCCAGTTTTCCACATAACAATACAACCCCCACTAGGTCCTCTGCCATCCTGTTCCGGGACCTGAACCCTCCCACCCATTTTTTATTTAATTTTTTATTTATAAAAAAGAAACATTGACTAAACCATAGGTTAAGAGGTGTACAACTCCACACAATTCCCACCACCAGATCTCTGTATCCCATCCCCTCCTCTGATAGCTTTCCTATTCTTTATCCCTCTGGGAGTATGGACACAAGGTCATTGTGGGATGCAGAAGGTGGAAGGTCTGGCTTCTGTAGTTGCTTCCCCGCTGAATGTAGGTGTTGAATGGTCGATCCATACTCCCAGCCTGCCTCTCTCTTTCCCTAGTGGGGCAGGGCTCTGGGGAAGTGGAGCTCCAGGACACATTGGTGGGGTTGTCTGTCCAGGGAAGTCTGGTCAGCATCATGCTAGCATCTGGAACCTGGTGGCTGAAAAGAGAGTTAACATACAAAGCCAAACAAATTGTTGAGCAATCATGGACCTAAAGGCTGGAATAGTGGAGATGAAGAGTTGGGGGGCCCTCCATTTTGTAGATAGCTAGTAGGCATGCATGTTTTAGTTATATTCCAAAGGGCTTGTGGCTATACTAGTGGTTTTTGTTTGTTTGTTTGTTTGTTTGTTTTGCCTGAGCTTGAAATCTGATATGCAGGTGGATCCTAATTATTGTCTGGGGAGGTGGTGTCATGGCTGGCAGTTTTTACTTGGGTTCAATACACCAACTCCAGTCCAAGTTCTGCTTAGTGTTTTCTCTTCTGATCTTGTTTTTCAACTTCTATCTATGAGTGAGATCATCCCAGATTCATCGTTTGGTGACACTTTTTTTTTTTTTACATACTTGTTGACTATGGGCACTCAAGTCCTGGATCCATTGGGATTTTTAAATTTCTTTTATAATTTATTTTCCCTTTTGTTGCCCTTGTTTTGTTGTTGTAGTTATTATTGTTGTTGTTATTGCTGTAGTAGTTGTTGGATAAGACAGAGAGAAATGGAGAGAGGAGGGGAAGACAGAGAGGGGGAGAGAAAGACAGATACCTACAGACCTGCTTCACTGCCTGTGAAGCAACTCCCGTGCAGGTGGGAAGCCGGGGACTAGAACCGGGATTCTTATGCCAGTCTTTGTACTTTGCACCACGTGCACTTAACCCGCTGCACTACCACCTGACCGCCTCCATTGGGATTTTTAATTTCTACTTATGTATGTTTTTATTTTGATAAGGAAAAGGAGAATTAGATAGATAGATAGTAGATAGATAGACAGACAGACAGACAGACAGACAGACTTGCAGCACTTGTGACTCTCCCACCCTACCAGTGGGTAGCGGGGACTTGAACGGTGATCCTTGTACATGGTAACATGTTTGCTCAACCGGATACACCACTGCCCGGCCCCTCCATTGGGATTTTAATTTGCAATGTTAAATGTCTTCTCTATTATATATTCTGCCCAACAAGAGCACATTCATTTCTTCTTGCATTCAGGCTTATCATTTTGATTGTAAAATCTGTGGCATTTTTCTTTTTTTTTTCTTTTTTTCTTTTTAACTATTTATTTTCCCTTTTTTTTGCCCTTGTTGTTTTTCATTATTGTTGTAGTTATTGTTGTTGTTATTGATGTTGTTTTTGTTAGATAGGAGAGAGAGAAACGGAGAGAGGAGGGGAAGACTGAGAGGGAGAGAGAAAGATAGACACCTGCAGACCTGCTTCACCGCCTGTGAAGCAACCCCCTGCTGGTGGGGAGCCGGGGGCTTGAACTGGCAGCTTGAACCGGCATTTTTCTTATATGGCAGAGAAGGCTGTCAGACTAGTTTGTGAACAGTCAGTACTCTTACTCTCTTCTACATTTTGAAAGCATGAATAGTCCAGAATGTTTGTTCACCATATAATCACTTAACCTTCTGCTGTTTACTCAGCACTTTCTCACCTTTTATCTCCTGTGAGCCTCCCACCAACCCTCCCACCAACCCTGAGAGGCAGGTCAAATCCCAGGCTCATGACTTGAGAGATGAGCCTGTAAAAAATTAATCCAAGGGGCCCAACAGTGCTACACCTGAATGAACACACACATCAGTGCTACCATGCACAAGAACTGGGGTTCAAGCCCCCTGTCCCCACCTGCTAGGGTGAGCTTTATAGGCAGTGGAGGTCTGCAGGTATCTCTCTTTCTCCCTCTATACCCCTCTTCCCCTCCCAGTTTCTCTCTGTCTTATCAAAAAAGAATTAATTCAAGGTCATTCAGCCAATAACTTCTGAAAATGAGTTCCAAGCTCCTATCTAGAGCCTACTCCACATCCTTATTGAGTTACATAAGAAAGCAGTGACATGGGAGTTGGGCGGTAGTGCAGCGGATTAAGTGTGGGTGGCGCAAAGCGCAAGGACCGGTATAAGGATCCCGGTTCGAGCCCCTGGCTCCCCACCTGCAGGGGTGTTGCTTCACAAGTGGTGAAGCAGGTCTGCAGGTGTCTATCTTTCTCTCCCCCTCTCTGTCTTCCCCTCCTCTCTCCATTTCTCTCTGTCCTACCCAACAATGATGACAACAATAATAACTGCAACAACAATAAAACAACAAGGGCAACAAAAGGTAATAAATATTTTTTTTAAAAAGGAAGAAATCAGTGACATGCCACATTTTTTTCTTTGTTATTGTTGTTTACTGTCATTTTCTTCAGATCAGTAAAGTTGCTTGATGCCATAGGCAGCACAGAAATCCTGACATGGTCATTGTTTGTGTGGTGCTGGGGAATGAACCCAGTGCCTCGCATATGCAAGGTACTACTGCCATTTCATTCTCTCTTTTTAAAGAGATTTTATTTATTTATTAATGAGAAAGGAGGAGAGAGAGGGAGAACCAGACATCACTCTGGTACATGTGCTGCCAGGGACTGAACTTGGGACCTCATGCTTGAGAGTCCAATGCTTTATCCACTGTACCACCTCTCAGACCACTCATTTCATTCTTCATTTCATGGATCAAAAAAGAACAGAAAAGAGAGGGAGAGACACCGCAGCACTGCTCTACTAAACATGGAGCTTCCCCAGTGCTGTCCATGCTGCCCTCATGTGGTGCTGGGGTTTGAGCCCAGGGTCTCAGGCACAGCCAGGCAGGTGCTCCACTGGTAAGCTATCTCTATTTTCATATAGAAAATAAATTGAGTGTGCTCCGGGAGGTGGTGCACTGGCTAAGGATCTAGACTCTCAAGCATGAGAGTTCCTGAGTTGAATTCCTGGCAGCACATGTACCAGAGTGATGTCTGGTTCTTTCTCTCTCTCTTCCTATCTTTCTCATTAATAAATAAATCAAATCTTAAAAAAAGAAAATAAAGAAAATAAATTGAAAGCTCCAAGGTTTCTTCCTAAGCAAATATTCCACCAGTCAATGCAATTAAATGGGAGCGGGGGGCAATTTATATTTAATTCAAGGGTGCAGTATTTTCACTTGCTTATTGCAGTGTCTACCTTTTACAGAGGGTGGCAGTGCTGATCTCTGCCGAGAACAGAATGGTTGAAATCACAATAGTCTCTGTTACATTGTACAAATCTCTTCCTGCCTCTCCCAAATGTTTCTTGTGGCGCATGTGCATTATTCCCATTGGAGATGGAGTAAAACTCTTGAGTTAGAGCAGAGTGATTACCCATTTTATTTATTGATTTTGGATAGAGACAGAGAAATTGAGAAGGGGAGAGAGAGATCTACAGCACTGCTTTACCACTCGTGAAGCTTTCTCCCTCCAGGTAGGAGCCAGGGGCTTGAACCCTGATTTTTGGACACTACTGAATGTGCTCTACCAGATGCGCCACCACCTGGCCCCTTGATAAATATGTGTTTTAACATTGCTTTATTGGTGAGTGAATGGCTTACAGCAGTTGTTGACACATTGGTACAATTTTTCAACTCCCCATAATAGGTGTCTGCAGAACACCCACTTGCAATTTTAGTTTTTTTGCACCATCATGCACCAGGACCCCAACCCGCCCCCCAGCCCCTTCCCTGTCTCCTCTCCCCAGAGTCCTTTACTTTGGTGCAATACACCATCCCAGTCCAAGTTTGAGTTTGTGTTTCCCCTTTCTACCATTGTCTCCTAAGTTCTACCTATGAGTGAGATGATCCTTTTCTGTGTTGGTTTCTCTCACTTAACATGATTCCTTCATCCAACATGAGGCAAAAGGAGATAACTTCTAAGGTGCACCACTGCGTCCTGAGTGACATTAAAACTTAGCCACGGGATTTGTGGAACTCCAAGTCAGTTCTTTATACCAGGACGTTAGGACACGCTGGCTGGCTCCTGTCACTGCATCCACGTCAATCATTTAAGTGGGTTAGAGGTCATCCTGGGCTTCTCCTCTTTCATTACCTCCACGAATGACAGTATTCAGCACTGAGAGTAGGGAAGGGTCCTTGGAAAAGTATTAAGCACTTCTAGACTCCTGGGTTCTGCATACTTTACTAAGTAGAATTAGTCTTGAGCAAAAACCATGGTGGTTGTATTATGTCTTCTCTGGCTCCTGACTTTCCTGTGGTCTCTCCTTGACCTCTTGCCCAGTTCTCTCCTATCAGAAGCCAGGTCTGAGAGGCCGAATGTAGTGGAAAGAGCATGGCTTTGGCATCAGAAAGGCTCTTTTGTCACTCTCACTCTGCTCCTTTGAATTTGATTGAGCCCAGCTTAATCATATGAACCCTGAACCCAGTTTCACCATTCATAAACTAAAGATAGCTTACTCAGGGTTGCCAAAGATGTTACAGATGGGCAAGCATTTATGTGCTTTATACATGTAAGATGTTGATTTGCCAAGATCTAAGCATGACTGCTTAATGTGATACACCTTATAGCAATTTGTGAGTAACCCCAGGGCCTTTGGACATGCTGCCAACTCTGCTGAAGTGACTCTTGCCCTTTGCTCTTGAGATGCTGATTCTGGAAAGCTGGTGAGAGCTTCCTGTTTACTTGTGTTTAGACTTTCCCATGTGCTGAAACCCCCATCAACCTATCTGCATCTCCCTCTAAACCAGATGTAGTTTTGAGGGAAGAAACCTTGAGGGTGCATAGCTTCATAGGACTAGATAAAAATACAGAGCAACCGGGGAGTCGGGCGGTAGCGCAGCGGGTTAAGCGCAGGAGGCACAAAGCACAAGGATCCTCATAAGGATCCCGGTTTGAGCCCCCGGCCCCCTACCTGCAGGGGAGTTGCTTCACAGGCAGTGAAGCAGATCTACAGATGTCTGTCTTTCTCTCCCCCTCTCTGTCTTTCCATCCTCTCTCAATTTCTCTCTGTCCTATCCAACAATGACGATACAATAACTACAACAGTAAAACAAGGGCAACAAAAGGGAATAAATAAAAAAATAAAAATACAGAGAAACCAATATATTGTTAGAACCAATGGAAGGGGGGTCGGGAGGTGGCACACCCAGTTGAGCACAGACATTACCAGGCACAAGGACCCACCTGGGTTCCAGCCTGGTCCCTTCCACCTGCCATAGGGAAGCTTCATGAGTGGCAAAGCAGGTCTCTCTCTCTCTCTCTCTCTCTCTCTCCCCTCTATATCCCCTTCCCCCCTCTCTTTATATATATTTTTATTGACTTATTTTAATGAGATAGGGAGATAGAGAGAGATGGTACTGGAGATCCCCTTCCCCTCTCAATCTCTCTCTATCCTATCAAATAAAATAAATAAATATATATTTAAAAAAAAAAAAAAGAAAAGAAGGGGAAACCATGGGTAAAGCAAGTAGGTGACGTGATATACGGAGACCGAGTCAAAGCTATAGGATGTGAGGTAAAGCAGGAACAAACACACTTTCTTGAGGAACGTGCTTCGTGGATGTGGTAGACTTAGAGCTAGGCCCTGAAGGGTGAGACCAATTCACAGGCAAGCACTGGGAAGGCAGTGTGGTAGATGAAGGGAGACAGACCATGCAGGCGTGGACTCTGGCAAGAGCAGGATGTCTAAGAGGAATGGAAAGCAAGCTCACTGGCAGTTGAGAGAGGACAGAGGGGGAAGTGGGGAGGGTGAGGTTGGCAAGGTCAACAGGAGCTTATTCTGAATTCAGAGATGAGGAAGCTTGAAGACTGCTGCTTCGCTGGTGTCCATTTCTTCCCCTAAGTGCTAGGAGCATTCTCACCCCCCACTTCTCCTAAGACTTCCAGGCAGGCCCTGCCACCTCTCTGCTTAGCTAGATAGCTAGCTCGCCTTAGGAACCACTTCTGGGGCTGGCGAGATAGCTCACTTGGATAGTGCACAGCTTTGCCATGTGTACAACCCAGGTTCGAGCCTGACCCCCACTACAATGAAAGAAGCTTCAGTTCGCTTTCTCTCTCTTTCTCTCCCACTCCCTCTCCCTTCCCTCTATAAAAACCAATTTAAAGATTCTTTTAAAAAGAAGCCACTTCTGGAGGTATCAAAGTCAACCCCTGCAAATAATGGGCTCCGATTGCTTTGTCTCTCTTGGCCACTTTATACTTGCTGCGTCTTCCAACTCCACAGCCCTGGTATCTACTCCTTAAACAATACCACCCATGGGGCAGAAACCTGAGTGACTGCATGCCACCTAACTTTGGTTGCATAATTAACCATTGTGAATGATGGTCCTGACTTTTATTGAATAGTTCGTTTCATTTAGAAAGAGATGGAGAAGCAGAGAGAAAGTTATTGAACATTTTAATTTGGAAAAAATATGACTTTTTCCATATCACCCACATATGACAATTAAAAAAAAATCAGACAAAGTAGAACAGTAGACTCAGTAGACTGAGTCATTTAGACAAGCAGTATGGCAGCTTGGGAACAGGAAGTGGTAGGTTTACAAGACAGACTAAGCCATCTCAGCTAGCAGATGGGAACACATTTTCATCTCTTGCCAGGCACTGATAACCTTCAGTAATCTTGCACCTCTTGCCCTAGCCATGTCTGGCGAAAGTAGACTTTCTGGGACCTGGCATCTTCTTGTGCTGCTAGCCTGGGGGCAGGACTTGCTGTCATGCTCACACTTTGCCTTTGACTTCTTCTATGGTTGGTTGGATATATGACTACATATCTATGTGAGTTTTGTGAGGTGTACAGCACTTTCTCAATCCAGAGAGTGCAGTTACTCCTTGACAAATAGCTGGTCCCTTTCTACTGTAGGGCCATAACATGGCCTCAAGATTGCAGCTTGACACCATATTGGATCTCCTAAGCATATTACTCAAAAGCAAGCCCATATCCACTGTGTTCCTTGAAATTCTCCCATTTTGACTGCTGACAGTCATAGAGGCAATTTCTTTTATTTATTTATTTACTTACTTATTTAAGAAAGGAGACATTAACAAAACCATAGGATAAGAGGGGTACAACGCCACATAATTTCCACCACCAGAACTCCATATCCCATCCCCTCCCCAATAGCTTTCCCATTCTTTATCCCTCTGGGAGTATGGACCCAAGGTCATTGTGGGTTGCAGAAGATGGAAGGTCTGGCTTCTGTAATTGCTTCCCCACTGAACATGGGCGTTGACTGGTCTATCCATACTCCCAGCCTGCATAGAGGCCATTTCTATGGACAAGTTGGTTCTTTTAGCTGCTGAAACCATCTCTTCTCACTCTTCACCACTAGTCACCACCACGTTGTCTTTGGGTCCAAAACTGAGGCATAAAGACTTGAAAAGGAGAGTGGCTTCCTGTTGGCATTACTGGCTCCAGTTCATCAATCCTACCTGCATGCAGACACCTTCTGTGGTTGCATTATGGGTGGAGTGCCTTTCCCCACCAGTTGACTTTGGACTTTGCCTTATAAGTTGTTTTGGTGAATGATATCTGATAGAAGTGCCAGTGCAACAATTCCAAGTTTGGGCCACAACAGGCCTTACAAGTCTCCATTTGGCCTCCTTTTACCAGCAGCATAAGGTGACCATGCTTGACAACAAGCAATCTCATTGGCTCAAAGTAAAAGAGACCATGCATGGAGCCAAGTCAATCTCACCAATGCACAACCCCCAGTGAGAAAAAAAGAGGCCACACCAAGGCAGTGACACCCAGTTGAGTTCAACTGGATCAGCAGAGTTCCAGCCAGCCAACAGGTATGCTGCCTCTTCTTGCCCACCCTACTTGTTCTTTGTCACCACTGCAGACCAGACTGGGGTGACCACTTGATTAAAGGGAGGTTTACAGGCAGACATGTTACAATGTTTAAGGTCCTGGGTTCAAGCCCCTGATCCCCATCTGCAGGGAAAAAAAACTTCATGAATAGTGAGGCAGTATTGCAGGTGTCTCTCTTTCGCTCTCCATCTTTACCCCTCCTCTCTATTTGTCTCTATCAAATAAATAAATAAATGAAGAAAGGTTTACGTATAGGCAAATGAGCTGTCAATCAGATTTTCTTTTCTTTTCTTTTTTTTTTTAACAAATTTTATTTTAATGAGAGAGATACAGAGAGAAAGACCGGAGCACTGTTCACCTCTGGCTCATGGTGGAGCTGGGAATTGAACATGGACCCTGGATCCTCAGGCATGCAAGTCTTTTGCAGAACCACTATGCTGTCTTCCCAGCCTGTCAATCATATTTTCAACATGAAGGTTTATACTCGGGAAAAGATTGAAATCTATAGGAAAGACTGTTCTAGTCTTGGAGGTCGAGGTGGTGTTTGGAGTTCTGTGCAATCTTATGACTCAAAAAAGAAAGTCAGTCTTCAAAGTACAAAAACACATGGTCAAAGCATGAGAGAGAGAGAGAGAGAGGGAGAGAGAGGGAGAGAGGGAGAGAGGGAGAGAGAGGGAGAGAGGGAGAGGGAGAGGGAGAGAGAGAGAGAGAGAGCGAGCGCAGACTTGTTTCTCAGATGCATCTCAGCACTAGCAAGCACGTAGCTTGGTCTTACCTCCCACTCAGTATGTGCGCATGTGCACACATAACACAGCTGCAAAGGAGATCTGCAGTAAGGGTTGCCCCATTGTAGAGGAAGAGCAAAGATGAGCAGCCAGTCACGTGACTGATGTTCCTGCCTACCTCTGAGACTCAAACCGATTGCATATGGCTCTGTATGTCACCTGGTTTTCGCTGAGTAATCATGGACTTGAAGTTTAGAGGTTTAGAACAAACTGTTGCTTTATTTTGTAATTCTGTGGATTGTCTGTGATGGCTGGATCATTGGTGATGGTTCTTCTGGTCTAGGCTGTGTGGGTTGAGACTGGATGTAAGAGGATGGTCTCACTCGCATGTGTGGTAATGATCGAGCTGTTGATTTTCTAGTTGGGCCTCAGTAGCAATGACTATCCCTGTTCCCTGGACTCTCTTGCTCTGCAATAGGCTAGCCAAGGCTTCTTCATGTGGCGGTTAAGGATTGCCAAAGAAACAGCGTTTCCCAGATGAGAACACTCATTTTAGCCCAAGTGAGAACACTCACTTTTTAAGTCTCTGATCAGGATAGTTACAATTGCCTACTGGCCAAATTAAGTTACCTAGTCAAGTATAGGCTTGAGGTAGTTGGAGATTAAGCAAGGGCTTGGATATTGAACAGAACAATCATGCTAGGAACCACTTCTACAACAATAAACTGGTTGGTGATGGGGGAGGACATTTACCTGGGGAGGTGGCTCAGCAGTAGACCACATGCTTTGCATGAAAGAGACCCTGGGTGAAATTCACAGCACCACATAAACAAGTCTGGGGAGGGAGGTGGCTCTCCCAGTAGAGAAACACTTTACCATATGCAAGGAGCTGGCTTTGATCTCCTGGCCACCACATGAGAGCATCCTCATAGAGTAAGCTGCATGAGTGGAGGAGCAGTGCTGTGATGTCTCTTTTCTCTCTCTCTTCATTTCTTTCACCCTCCATTTTAAAAATGTTCACAGGGAGCAGTGGAATTGTGCAGGCACAGAGCCCCAGTGATAACACTGGTGGCAACAAACATACCTAAGAAAGACAATAATAATAACAGAGCATGCTCACAAATGGCAGAGCCAGGACCTGATCTCTTTGCCTCTTTGTATCTATCTGACACAATTTCTTTCTTTCTTTTTTTGCCTCCAGGGTTATTACTGGGGCTCAGTGCCTGCATTACGAATCCACTGCTCCCGGAGGCCGTTTTTTCCCTTTTGTTGCCCTTATTGTTTATCGTTGTTGTTATTGCTGTTGTTGTTGCTGGATAGGACAGAGAGAAATCGAGAGAGGAAGGGAAGACAGAGGGGGAGAAAAAGACACATGCAGACCTGCTTTCACTGCCTGTGAGGCGACCCCACTGCAGGTGGGGAGCTGGGGGCTCGAACAGGGATACTTACGTGGGTCCTTGCGCTTTGCACCACGTGCGCTTAACCCACTGCGCTGTCACCCGATTCCCGATTTTATTTTTTTTAATTTAATTTATTTATTGTGTATAGAAACAGAGAAATTGAGAGAATAGAGGGAGATAGAAAGGGAGGGAGGAAGGGTGGGAATGATGGATGGAAGAGGAGAGAGAGAGAGGGAGAGGGAGAGGGAGAGGGAGAGGGAGAGGGAGAGGGAGAGGGAGGGAGCTGCAGCACTATTTCACCACTTGTGGAGCTTCCCCTCTGCATGTGGGGACTGGGAGCTTGAATCTGGGTCTTTGCATGAGCTCCAACAGGTGTGCAACCACCTGGCCCTAGAATAGAAGATTTTAACTCAGGAGCTCTTTTTTTCTTTTCTTTTTTCTGTTCTTTTTTTAAACTCAGGGACACTTGATGCTAAAAATCATAGCCATATGGTTCTAAATTATCATCAATTACATAGTAAGTATCTGTAACATTTTCATTCTCATTGGAATATAGTCTGCCTTTCCTCTGGTAGGGAAAAAAAAGGAATGTCAGTTGAATTATTAGGGAACCTGTGAAAAGAATGAAGATTAAGTCTTTCTTGAATACTCTCCACATAACAAGCCCTCTAACGCTAGATTGCAGAGCAAACCCCCCACCCCAAAATATTCTGCTGTCAACACTTCACGGGAGGGGGGGTACAGAAGGCATCAAACCCTCATTTGAAATGGGGGTGCAATTTCCCAACCGCAGAGCCACGAATCACATGATACAAGTGATGACTCTGTTCCCTGTTCCTGAACACATATGCCAGTCTGGGTGTCTACATCTGTGAGACCAGCAGATTGGAGCACTTCATGGGTCACAGCAGTAGGGGATCTTGTCACCTGTGAACTAGACAGAGGCACAACCTGCACGCTAGCTCTCTGGACTCAGCAGAGATGCCCTCGCGTCCCACCTAGAAGAGGAGGGGTCCATGAAAGAAGAGTCTTAACAAACCTATGATTTCCTCATTGGACAAACACTAATTTACACATTGGAGCTATTTCCCCTTTAACCAGGTTCCTCTTGCTGTGTTGCTTAACTACAAACCAACGATTGTGACATCACCACGATTTCCAGACAGCCAGACACCCGACTACAAAGAAAAAATTTCCATTTGTAGACTGAAATCTCATTAATCGGCAATTAGGGAAAGGAGCATGAAAGGGAATAGAGAGGCTGAGGTAAATTTGAACTTCTAAGTACAAAGTGTACTTGACATGTTTCCATGGCTAGTAAGAATTTGGGGAGCAACTGCTTTTGAGAGGAGGGGGAAAAAAACACCCTCTATTCTCCACAAGGTAGTGGTCTCACGTGAGGTCAAAATTTTACAGAATATTCAAATAGCCTTCTCTGTTATAAATAATTAAATCTGAAACCTAAGTAAGTACCACAAAAATGTAATGCTGTGCATTGGACTGAAAGCAAGGAGATCTACCCAGGTAAGCAGTGTGCTAAAAGTTAAAGGAGCTTGGGACCAGGGACTCCAAGTGATAGTGGAAATAGAACATAGTGATTTCTCAACCAAGGTAATGAACACCCAGTAATGTGCAGTCAGTCAGGAGGGTGAGTAAGGAACAGGACAGTCCAACTTTACCCAGTCTATCTTCACGGGGTTTTGAAAAATACATCTTATTTTTAGAGCTGTGTAGGAGTTCACAGCAAAGTTGAGTGGAAGGGCA